>NC_141541.1:108585000-108657500 GCF_021556685.1 Rattus norvegicus | reverse complement strand
CGGAGAGAAAAAGGACGGTAATGATGAGAGCTGTAAATGGGCATGACCTTCTGTATCAGCCAGAAACTCCGTGAGTGTGCATGACCTTCTCTGTCAGTGGGAACCTTCCCAGGAGGGCCTCATGGGCTGACAGGAAGGCATGCCCACAGTTTGAGAGCAAAGGAAAGGAATCATTAACCCTTCTAAGCACAAACGACTGTCTGTTGGCCTCGGGGATCTGTTCAGAGATTCTAGTTCGGATGTCTGTAGACTTTTATGTGGTGTGAGTCTCTGGCTTAGACTAGAGTGTGGTAGTAGAAATAAAAAGAGGGTGCTTTTGAGTGAATTCAGGAAGCAAACTTGCCTGGACTTAGTAAATTACAGAATTTGAGGAGATGCCAAGTGGGAAAGGCATGTGGAAGAGAACCTAGCTTTTATCTGAATGGTGATTCTCCTATGCTCCTGCCCTCTCGCCCCCCGACTATGAAGCACTGTAGCTGTTAATGAGGAGAAGGTGGAGCAGTAACTCCAATTATGCAGACAGGGGTCAACATCCACAGCGTGTCATGGTGGATGAGGAGGACCACCCTTTCCAGTGCATAGGGCAGGTATAAAGCGTCATTAAAGCGTCATTCAAACTTGTCAAAATCACTGTTGGCATTAGAGTGAAGCCTGCTACGTCACTGTTAGCATTATCAAGTCCGTCAAGTTTGATTTAAGTCATCTTCCCGAAGTTCATTCTTCTGTAATAGGTAGATCGGGCAGTTTGACTAATGGGCAGCTATTGGGCTGTCTCTTGCTTCCTGACCTCTCAGAAGCAAGAGGATCATCAGACAGACAGTCATATTACCTTTATGCCAGCACCAGCTGCCTAGAAACCCCTCAGACGCCTTGAGAGAACTCTCCAGAAGACTGAAGCTAGTTTCCGAGGCTACCTACGTTCCAGCACAGCCAAGGGCAGCAAGTTGCTTTTGATTTTTTTTTTATTAACTTGAGTATTTCTTATATACATTTCGAGTGTTATTCCCTTTCCCAGTTTCCGGGCAAACATCCCCCAACCCCTCCCCCTCCCCCTCTACGTGGGTGTTCCCCTCCCCATCCTCCCCCCATTACCGCCCTCCCCCAACAATTATGTTCACTCGGGGTTCAGTCTTGGCAGGACCAAGGGCTTCCCCTTCCACTGGTGCTCTTACTAGGATATTCATTGCTACCTATGAGGTCAGAGTCCAGGGTCAGTCCATGTATAGTCTTTGGGTAGGGGCTTAGTCCCTGTAAGCTCTGGTTGGTTGGCATTGTTGTTCGTATGGGGTCTTGAACCCCTTCAAGCTCTTTCAGTCCTTTCTCTGATTCGTTCAACCGGAGTCCCGTACTCAGTTCAGTGGTTTGCTGCTGGCATTCGCCTCTGTATTTGCTGTATTCTGGCTGTGTCTCTCAGGAGAGATCTACATCCGGTTCCTGTTGGCCTGCACTTCTTTGCTTCATCCATCTTGTCTAATTGGATGGCTGTATATGTATGGGCCACATGTGGGGCAGGCTCTGAATGGGTGTTCCTTCTGCCTCTGTTTTAATCTTTGCCTCTCTATTCCCTGCCAAGGGTATTCTTGTTCCCCTTTTAAAGAAGGATCACATTTTGATCATCCGTCTTGAGTTTCATTTGTTCTAGGCATCTAGGGTAATTCAAGCATTTGGGCTAATAGCCACTTATCAATGAGTGCATACCATGTGTGTTTTTCTGTGATTGGGTTACCTCACTCAGGATGATATTTTCCAGTTCCAACCATTTGCCTACGAATTTCATAAAGTCATTGTTTTTGATAGCTGAGTAATATTCCATTGTGTAGATGTACCACATTTTCTGTATCCATTCCTCTGTTGAAGGGCATCTGGGTTCTTTCCAGCTTCTGGCTATTATAAATAAGGCTGCGATGAACATAGTGGAGCACGTGTCTTTTTTATATATTGGGGCATCTTTTGGGTATATACCCAAGAGAGGTATAGCTGGATCCTCAGGCAGTTCAATGTCCAGTTTTCTGAGGAACCTCCAGACTGATTTCCAGAATGGTTGTACCAGTCTGCAATCCCACCAACAATGGAGGAGTATTCCTCTTTCTCCACATCCTCGCCAGCATCTGCTGTCACCTGAGTTTTTGATCTTAGCCATTCTCACTGATGTGAGGTGAAATCTCAGGGTTGTTTTGATTTGCATTTCCCTTATGACTAAAGATGTTGAACATTTCTTTAGGTGTTTCTCAGCCATTCGGCATTCCTCAGCTGTGAATTCTTTGTTTAGCTCTGAACCCCATTTTTAGTAGGGTTATTTGTCTCCCTGCGGTCTAACTTCTTGAGTTCTTTGTATATTTTGGATATAAGTCCTCTATCTGTTGTAGGATTGGTAAAGATCTTTTCCCAATCTGTTGGTTGCCATTTTGTCCTAACCACAGTGTCCTTTGCCTTACAGAAGCTTTGCAGTTTTATGAGATCCCATTTGTCGATTCTTGATCTTAGAGCATAAGCCATTGGTGTTTTGTTCAGGAAATTTTTTCCAGTGCCCATGTGTTCCAGATGCTTCCCTAGTTTTTCTTCTATTAGTTTGAGTGTGTCTGGTTTGATGTGGAGGTCCTTGATCCACTTGGACTTAAGCTTTGTACAGGGTGATAAGCATGGATCGATCTGCATTCTTCTACATGCTGACCTCCAGTTGAACCAGCACCATTTGCTGAAAATGCTATCTTTTTTCCATTGGATGGTTTTGGCTCCTTTGTCAAAAATGAAGTGCCCATAGGTGTGTGGGTTCATTTCTGGGTCTTCAATTCTGTTCCGTTGGTCTATCTGTCTGTCTCTGTACCAATACCATGCAGTTTTTATCACTATTGCTCTGTAATACTGCTTGAGTTTAGGGATAGTGATTCCCCCTGAAGTCCTTTTATTGTTGAGGATAGTTTTAGCTATCCTGGGTTTTTTGTTATTCCAGATGAATTTGCAAATTGTTCTGTCTAACTCTTTGAAGAATTGGATTGGTATTTTGATGGGGATTGCATTGAATCTGTAGATTGCTTTTGGTAAAATGGCCATTTTTACTATATTAATCCTGCCAATCTATGAGCATGGGAGATCTTTCCATCTTCTGAGGTCTTCTTCAATTTCTTTCTTCGGAGTCTTGAAGTTTTTGTTGTACAGATCTTTTACTTGCTTGGTTAAAGTCACACGAGGTACTTTATATTATTTGGGTCTATTATGAAGGGTTTCGTTTCCCTAATTTCTTTCTCGGCTTGTTTCTCTTTTGTGTAGAGGAAGGCTACTGATTTATTTGAGTTAATTTTATACCCAGCCACTTTGCGAAGTTGTTTATCAGCTTTAGTAGTTCTCTGGTGGAACTTTTGGGATCACTTAAATATACTATCATATCATCTGCAAATAGTGATATTTTGACTTCTTCTTTTCCGATCTGTATCCCCTTGACCTCCTTTTGTTGTCTGATTGCTCTGGCTAGAACTTCAAGAACTATATTGAATAAGTAGGGAGAGAGTGGGCAGCCTTGTCTAGTCCCTGATTTTAGTGGGATTGCTTCAAGTTTCTCTCCATTTAGTTTAATGTTAGCAACTGGTTTGCTGTATATGGCTTTTACTATGTTTAGGTATGGGCCTTGAATTCCTATTCTTTCCAGGACTTTTATCATGAAGGGGTGTTGAATTTTGTCAAATGCTTTCTCAGCATCTAATGAAATGATCATGTGGTTTTGTTCTTTCAGTTTGTTTATATAATGGATCACTTTGATGGTTTTCCGTATATTAAACCATCCCTGCATGCCTGGGATGAAGCCTACTTGGTCATGGTGGATGATTGTTTTGATGTGCTCTTGGATTCGGTTTGCCAGAATTTTATTGAGTATTTTTGCGTCGATATTCATAAGGGAAATTGGTCTGAAGTTCTCTTTCTTTGCTGGGTCTTTGTGTGGTTTAGGTATAAGAGTAATTGTGGCTTCATAGAAGGAATTCGGTAGTGATCCATCTGTTTCAATTTTGTGGAATAATTTGGATAATATTGGTATGAGGTCTTCTATGAAGGTCTGATAGAATTCTGCACTAAACCCGTCTGGACCTGGGCTCTTTTTGGTTGGGAGACCTTTAATGACTGCTTCTATTTCCTTAGGAGTTATGGGGTTGTTTAACTGGTTTATCTGTTCCTGATTTAACTTCGGTACCTGGTATCTGTATAGGAAATTGTCCATTTCCTGCAGATTTTCAAGTTTTCTTGAATATAGGCTTTTATAGTAAGATCTGATGATTTTTTGAATTTCCTCTGAATCTGTAGTTATGTCTCCCTTTTCATTTCTGATTTTGTTAATTTGGACACACTCTCTGTGTCCTCTCGTTAGTCTGGCTAAGGGTTTATCTATCTTGTTGATTTTCTCAAAGAACCAACTTTTGGTTCTGTTGATTCTTTCTATGGTCCTTTTTGTTTCTACTTGGTTGGTTCAAATTAATCTGAGTTTGAGTATTTCCTGCCTTCTACTCCTCCTGGGTGTATTTGCTTCTTTTTGTTCTAGATCTTTTAGGTGTGCTGTCAAGCTGCTGACATATGCTCTTTCCTGTTTCTTTCTGCAGGCACACAGTGCTATGAGTTTTCCTCTTAGCACAGCTTTCATTGTGTCTCATAAGTTTGGGTATGTTGTACCTTCATTTTCATTAAATTCTAAAAAGTCTTTAATTTCTTTCTTTATTTCTTCCTTGACCAGGTTATCATTGAATAGAGCATTGTTCAATTTCCACGTATATGTGGACATTCTTCCCTTATTGTTATTGAAGACCAGTTTTAGGCCGTGGTGGTCCGATAGCACGCATGGGATTATTTCTATCTTTCTGTACCTGTTGAGGCCTGTTTTTTGACCAATTATATGGTCAATTTTGGAGAAAGTACCATGAGGAGCTGAGAAGAAGGTATATCCTTTTGCTTTAGGATAGAATGTTCTATAAATATCTGTTAAGTCCATTTGGCTCATGACTTCTCTTAGTCTGTCTACGTCTCTGTTTAATTTCTGTTTTCATGATCTGTCCATTGATGAGAGTGGGGTGTTGAAATCTCCTACTATTATTGTGTGAGGTGCAACGTGTGTTTTGAACTTTAGTAAGGTTTCTTTTACGTATGTAGGTGTCCTTGTATTTGGGGCATAGATATTTAGGATTGAGAGTTCATCTTGGTGGATTTTTCCTTTGATGAATATGAAGTGTCCTTCCTTATCTTTTTTGATGACTTTTAGTTGAAAATTGATTTTATTTGATATTAGAATGGCTACTCCAGCTTGCTTCTTCTGACCATTTGCTTGGAAAGTTGTTTTCCAGCCTTTCACTCTGAGGTAGTGTCTGTCTTTGTCTCTGAGGTGTGTTTCCTGTAGGCAGCAGAATGCAGCTCACTGGTAGAGCGCTTGCCTAGCAAGCGCAAGGCCCTGGGTTCGGTCCCCAGCTCCGAAAAAAAGAAAAAGAAAAAAATAGTCATCTTTCTGTCAAACTTCAAGTGTGGTATAGGCACCAAGCTGATACATTCCTCTCTCGGGTGTGGGTGGTCTCATAGAGGAGCGTCAGCTTCTCTTTAGTATGATTTATTTCATTTGATGCCATGATCATGCAATAATTTAACAACATTCCAGTGACTGGCCATAAGGGAGGCCAGAAAGACTGACGGATGCCTAAGTATCTAAGGGTCAGTTCTTGGGACCCAAGAGGCTGCAAATACAGACTGTCTATGCCAACCCAGCTTAGAAGCCATGTCTAAAGAGAGGCTGGCAAAAAGAACTGGCTTTGGAAGAAATCCCTGCATCAGACAAACCCCTCGTAAGAAGGAGCATTGTCCCTGGACTGATAATCCAGTGCAGTGCAGGAATGGCTGCAGCCCATCTGCAGAATGGCAGAGGAAAAAAGGAGGTGGCTACAGATCTCTGGTGCATGAAATGTTCAAAAAGGGGCATAAAACCCGGGCCGTCAGAATGAAAGCCTGAAAGGTCTCTGCGGCTTATTTTCCTGTCCCACTTTTCTGAAGTCCTACCCCTCTCTACGTGGAGCCACAACCACAGAGACATCCGGATCCATCAGTAAGACTGATGCTTGTCAAGGATGCCCGCAGTCAGCCCAAATGGGAGATGGCCTAATCCTCTAATTATAGATGACTCCAGTAGCAACGGGTGCTCCGAGCCCCCAGCCAGGATCACAAGAGACACAATCCTGGCTCCTTCAGGTAAATCCTGTGATTACCCAGTGAAGGAAAAGGGCAGGATCTGAAGGGTTCTTTATTGAAGCCCACATGGGCACTGACTTTCTGAAGCCTGGCTTTCCGGGCCCCATGTGGGGCCCATCAGCACCGTCTTCCTTCCCCATGCAACCCAGACCATGCAGCTCAGTCTCTCAACCGATCCGCAGTGTAAGCTGCAATTAATTACGCCCTCATTTTCAGCTCTGAGTGTTTGAGGCAGTGTAACACACTGTGCTCTGCGGCTTTGAGCCTAATTCTACCAGGTACCTCGTTACATGCACTTTTGAAAAGTTGTGGTTTGCGCCTCAGTTTCCCTTATCTGATGACAATACTAGTGCCCGATTCGTATTCCCATGTGAATGTTGAAGAGGTTACCCGTGGGACTCAGAGAATATTTGCCTGCAAAGAGACTCACTCGATAAATGCTAATCATCATTATTTGGTCCATTAAACTCAGAGTAGATCAATATATCAACTACTCTGATATTGATATTGTCCGTGTTTGGATGTTCAGTCAAGATTCCCCCAAATCTTGGAAATGAGAAAAATAAGGTTGAGAATGAAACAGAAAACATACATTTTAGATCACAACAGAATAACTTCAGAGTGGTGGAGCAGCTCTCAGGTAGGCAGGGCTCAGTAGAAACCACTCACTGCAGACACTGTTCATTCGTTCATTCATTCATTCATTCATTCATTCATTCATTCATTCATGAATGCCTACCATTTCTCAGGCACCAGGCTAGCTGTTAGATATAAATAGAGAGACTGGAGGTCACAACTAGATCCGGGGATGAATAATAAATAAGAATGACAAAAAGGCACATAAGGAAACTGCCTTCTGTGTAATAAAGAAGTAAGAGTTTTATTCTGGAGGCTGAATGTGTGTTCTGTCACATAGCTGTATTCCACACTGTCTGAGCATTCTCTCATTGATGGATATTAAGGTTATTTCAAGTTTTTGATTATCATGAACACTTTTTGTTTGCATATTCTGGTGTGCAGAGTAATTTTTGACCAAAATTGAGGTCAGGGCATCCTGGATAGATGCAGTAAGGAAGTGTCTTGTGTATAAAGAATTTGCAACAGCAATACAATGAAAGAAAATCGCAGCAATTCCAAGAAATCCTCCTGCCCTCAGCTCAAATTTTTGTTAGTTAAGTTGCAAAACAATGGCATTTTGTTTTTATTTTCATAATTTCTGTATAACCTTAAAAATGGCACTTCAAAGTGTCACACTGTCCAAAACAGTATTTTTACTCTTATTTATTTTATGTGAGTGCACTGTAGCTGTCTTCAGAAACACCAGGAAAGGAGAGAGGAAAGAGGAGAGAGGGAGAGGGAGGGAGGGAGGGAGGGGAGACAGAGAGAGAACCTATTTAGTTTAGTGTTGCCCTTATTTGCCTGTGTTTAGTGTTTATCCATCAGTATTAGATTTGAGAGAAAAAAGAAAGAAAGGAAGAAAGGAAAGAAAGAAAAGAAAAAAAAGAAAAGGAATCCCCAAACATCTATTTTCTTTCAGCATTCATTGATGCCTGCATGTCATTTAGGGGTGAGGTCTTGTGAATTTTCCTGCATCCATATTGGCTGTCAGTTGATGCGGTCTTTGCAGGTCTCGCATAGGCAGCCATAGTGCTAACATTTTATGGCAGTCACACCCCCATCCTATTCAGAAGAAACATCATGCAGTAGTTGTCCTGGTCCTCAGGCGCCTGCAATCTTTCTGCCCTGTTTTCTGAGATGTTCCCTGAGCTACAGGTGTGCTGTAGATGTGCCATTTGGCGATGGGCATCTCGGGGTCACTTAGTCTCTGCGTTCTCTGGTGGTGGATCTAATCCTCTCCATCTGCCGCAAAAGGATGAGGGGAGAGAACAAAGCTGCTTCTTTGTTGAGGGGTGAGAACAGCACCTACAGATAAGGATAAATATTTAACAGTCAGTTGGAAACAATGTTACTTTGATAATATTGTTCCTCTCAGGCCTAAGACCCCTTCGCTCACAGGTTCTTGGCTAGGTTTATAACACCATACACACAAGTTCCCACCAACTGATCCCGCTTCAGATCCTGTTAGATGGCGGCTGGTTGCTTCTGCGTAACAGGTGCCACCATTACACCAATGGGATCTCTTGCAAGTTCTGTTGTTGCTGATTCTCAGAATTTACAGATGCTGATAACTTTTCTCCCTTGGCAGATTTCACAGCACCTTCAGACACTGTGAGAATTAGACCTCAGGAAAGAGACTTCCAGGTCAGAAGCTGCTTGTTTCCCCACGCCCTGTGACTGAAATTTGTGGTGTCTTTAGTGACAGGGTCTTACTTTTAGATTCTGGCAGACAACCAAGAGCAATGAAAAGAGATGATAAAATTTTGGGTGTCTCTTGGGCCTCTCCTGACCAACATCTTGAAGGGAATTAATTCTTGCCTGGCACTGGGGTTTTGTTAGGTCGTCTATGGCTTCTGGAGCAAGCCTTATCCTGGCATATAGAGTAACTGCATTAAAAAAATCCATTGTTCTCTCTGTCTGTCTTCTATCTCTCTCTGTCTCTGTCACTCTCTCATGTGTTTTAAACTATAAATTGACATGTTTTCAAATATCCTTGGTGCTTTTTATTTTCTTTTTCCATCTCCCTCTGAATTAACCTTTTTCTCATCTTTCCAGTTAAGCCCCTTCCCAACCTTCTTTTTCCTCCATCATTAGCACCTGAACCCTGTTATTTATTTTCTTCTATTAAGCTCCTTCTCTTCCTCTTTCCCAGTTGTCCTTCTGCTTTCTGATTTCTGTGTTACACACTCAAACCTAAAGCTTTGGATCTACGGTCCACAAATAAGCGAGAACATACAGTGCTTGTCTTTCTGGCTTTAGGTTACCTCTCTGAATACAACGATCTCTCGTGTTGTTCATTTACCTGTTAATTTTTCTCTACAGTTGAATAGAATTTTCCTGTAAACATGTACCACACTTTCATTGCCCATCCATCAGTTTTTAAATATATAAACTATTTCTATTTCCCAGTTATTATGAATAGATTGTCAGTTAGCATGGCATGTCAATTAGTATCTCAATCATAGGATATCTAGTTTTTTGGGCATCTTCCAAGGACTAGTATAGTTGGGTCACAGGGTAAATCTATTTTTAAATTCTTAAGGATTCTCCATATTGGGAGTTCTAGTTTGCTAAACCAGTATTTAGAATAATAATAATAATAATAATAATAATAATAACAACAACAATTATTATTATTGGGGTGTGTGTGTGTGTGTGTGTGTGTGTGTGTTTGTGTGTTGTGTGCGTGCACATGTATATGGAGGTTAGAGGATGACTTCTGGGGAATTGGTTCTCTCCTTCCAACAAGCATTGCAGGGATCTTCGGGCTTGTGTGGTGAATACTTTTCCCCACTGAGCCACCACACTGGCCCTAAACCAGCATTTTGTGTGCAGGTGAATTGGAAGAATTTTGACTTGTGCAGCTAACTCTGATTCACACTTGAGTTGGGACTTCCTAGAGCTTGCCTGTTCAGGCCGGTGTCGTGTCATGCCCCTTAGCCCAGAATCTCACCTTCTATCCAGTGAAAAGAATAGATGAGAAGTTCACATCGTTCCCACGAGTGAATGAAAAAACACAGAAAGAACCGGAATCGTGTACACTCTGCCATTCTGTGCGACCATTTGGAGCTTCTGAATATCTGTAGAGATGTTTAGAAATGGCAGGATCTGGTCAGGAAGAAAGAGGAGAGGTGTTATCAATTTACAGAGGTGAGCATTTTATAAATCACAGTTACATTTAACATTGTATTCGAAACTTCTCTTAACTACTTGTATGTCTGTTTCTTCACGTGAAAAAAATTTTAAATTGAAGTATAGAAAAGGCATTTTTCTTTCCCAATTTCTCCAAGAACTAACAAATCTGTCTAAACAGTTTGTGGGCTTGTGTAGGTAAAGATGAATTGTGAGGGGGCCACCAACAGATGTACAGTTCAGTCTCAAAAGCAGGAAAAATAATATTTTTTATTATTTTTGTGGTAGATCAGTATGTATTTATGTAAGTATTTCCCTTATTAAAAAATAGCCTGTCAATTCAGAAGGATGAATTCATTGCTTTTTCCAACGTTTATTCTGTAATATTCATTATAATATTTTGGTATCTGTGCTTACTAGAGTATGAAGTTCAATTAAAAAATTCACTCTTTCCATTTTGCTAATAATTATGCATTTGATTATTGATTATTAAAAATGCTCTCTCGCATAGGAGATGGTGGTGTTCAAATGTTTACCGTGGTTGTCCCACAGGTCAGGTGAGCCCCTGGACTCTTTTCACCTGTGTTTTCCAGCACACGTACAGCCGGCCGTTGAGCATTTCGTCTGTTTGTTATATTTAGGCGGTAACGGGGTTTCCTTCGCAGTCCGGTCGGGAGATGCCGGCGCTCTTTTGTGTCATCCCAGAGTCAACTTCAGGTTTGTTTCTGGCCTCCTCTGCCCCTCCTCTGACTCACTAGTCCCGTCTCTCCTTCCCTTCCCCCTTTCCTTTTTCTAACGCTTTTACATGGTTCATGGCTGCTGGGCAATCTCTTCTTTATGAATCGATCCATTTTAAGGCTGAGGCATTTTCATGGTTTGGCTTTCAGTTTTTTGAATTGGCTGTCATATCTTTTCTGTGCTCTGTAGTGATCAACATTTCTATCTTAACTTCTAGATATGTGAGAATCTAACCCCTGCTACCTTAGTAAGGTTTCTGGATAGATTGTGCTTCATACAGGGACGGAGTCTGATCTCAGAATTTTTTCCGTATCTCCTTGCTCTACAAATAGCACCTTCCCCCCGACCCTCAAATGTGTTTGCAGAAAACCATGTGTCCTGTGGTTGCCAGACAGTGCGCTCTAGAAGCCCATTTGGTTAATAGTGTTTTTCAAACCCTTTATCTCCTTTCTGATTTTTATCAGTGGATTCTGTCAATCCCGGAGCAAGATGCTGACGCTGCCGTGGTTGTAGTTTTGTTTCATGTAGGATCTCGGTCTTCGTGGTCTACATTTAGTCGGATTATTAAATGTACATTTAAAGTTGTTTAATTTTCTCACAAATTGAACTTTTTGTTTTTATAAAGACAATGTTTACTCATAGGAATAATTTTTGGCTCAAATTCCAGTTTATCTTATTCTTTTATAGCTATTCAAGTCTTTATTTTAAATGACTCTGTAACAGCTATTTAATTATGTAAAAACTGTAAATATTACAGTATTAATACTTACATATGATTCTTTAAGCATATTGGCAAAGAACTCCAGGAGTCATATATCTGTTTATAAAAATTTCAAGAATACAATCCTTACCACTTCTGAAAAGCATATTATGGGCTGGAGAGATGGCTCAGGGGTTAAGAACAATGACTCTTCTTCCAGAGGTCCTGAGTTCAATTCCTAGCAACCACATGGTGGTTCACAACCATCTGTAATGGGATCTGACACACTCTTCTGGGTGTCTGAAGACAGGGACAATGTACTTACATACATAAGATAAATAAATACATCTTTAAAAAATAGAAAAGCATGTTATTTTGAAGTGTAAATGTCAAATACGGAAGTTGAAAGGAAGAGAAAAATGTTAGCAACAGATGACTTAGATTTTCTTCCTAACTTTCAGCATCGTTTTCGGTCGAGTGTGGGAAACTCTGAGTCTGATTCCTTTCCATGAATCTGAAAAAAATCCGGGCGGTAAAGTACTGGTAAACTACAAAATCTATCTTTTTTATTTTTATTTTTTCTTTTATTGGATTTTTAATTTACATTTTAAATGTTATCCCCTTTCCCGGTTTCTCCTACATAAACCTGTTATTCCATCGCCCCTCCCCCTGCTTCTATGAGGGTGATCCCTTACCCACCCACCAACCCCCTCCCATCTCCTGGCCCTGACATTCCCCTGGGACACTGGGGCATCGAGCCTTGACAGGACCAAGGACCTCTCCTCCCACTGATGTCCTACAAGGCCATCCTCTGCTACATATGTGGCTGGAGCCATAGGTCCACGCCTGTGTTCTCTTGAGATGGTGGTTTAGTCCCTGGGAGCTCTGGGGGATGTGTTTGGTTGATATTGTTGTTCTTCTTACAGGGTTGCAAACCCATTTAGCTCCTTCAGTTCTTTCTCTAACTCCTCCTTTGGGCACCCTGTTCTCAGTTCAATGGTTGACTGTGAGAATCGGCCTCTGTATTTGTCAGGCTCTGACAGAGTTTCTCAGAAGACAGCTATATCAGGCTTCTGTAAGCATGCATGTCTTGGCATCTGCAATATTGTCTGGGTTTGGTGGCTGTATATGGGATGGATCCCCCCATCAGGACCTCTGGAAGAGCAGTCTGGGTGGCCTTTCCTTCAGTCTCTGCTCTACACTTTGTCTCCATATTTCCTTCTGTGAGTAATTTTGTTCCCCTTCTAAGAAGGACTGAAGCATCCACACTTTGGTCTTCCTTCTTCTTGAACTTCATGTGGTCTGTGAATTGTATCTTAGGTATTCTGAGCTTTTGGGCTAATATCCACTTATCAGTGAGGGCATACCATGTGTGTTCTATTGTGACTGAGTTACCTCACTTGGGACGATATTTTCAAGTTTCATCCATTTGCCTAAGAATTTCATGAAGTCATTGTTTTTGATAGCTGAGTAGTACTCCATTGCGTAGATGTACCGCATTTTCTGTATCCATTCCTCTGTTGAAGGGCATCTGGGTTCTTTCCAGCTTCTGGTTATTATAAATAAGGGTGCGATGAACATAGTGGAGCACGTGTCTTTGTTGTATGGTAGAGCATCATTTGGGTATATGCCGAGGAGTGGAATAGCTGGTTCTTTAGGTAGTGGAATGTCCAATTTTCTGAGAAACCTCCAGACTGATTTCCAGAATGGTTGTATCAGTCTTCAATCCCACCAACAATGGAGGAGTGTTACTTTTTCTCCACATCCTTGGCAGCATCTGCTGTTACCTGAGTTTTTGATCTTAGTCACTCTGACTGGTGTGAGGTGGAATCTCATGTTTGTTTTGATTTGCATTTCCCTGATGACTAAGGATGTTGAACATTTCTTTAGGTGCTTCTTGGCCATTCACTATTCCTCAGTTGAGAATTCTTTGTTTAGCTCTGTACCCCATTTTCAAAAGAGTTATTTGGCTCTCTGGAGTCTGACTTCTTGAGTTCTTTGTATATTTTGGATATTAGCCGTCTATCAGATATAGGATTGGTAAAGATCTTTGCCCAATCTGCTGGTTGCTGTTTTGTCCTATTGACAGTGTCCTTTGACTTACAGAAGCTTTGCAGTTTTATGAGGTCCATTCTTGATCTTAGAGCATAAGCCATTGGTGTTCTGTTCAGGAAAATTTCCCTGTGCCATGAGTTGGAGGCTCTTGTCCACTTTTTCTTCTCTTAGTTTGAGTGTATCTGGTTTATGTGGAGGTCCTTGATCCACTTGGGCCTGAGCTTTGTACAAGGGCTGTAAGAATTCTTGAGAACAGTTTTCACTATCCTGTTTTTTTTTTTTTGTTATTCCAAATGAGTTTGCAAATTGCTCTTTCTAACTCCATGAAGAATTGAGTTGGAATTTTGATGGGCATTGCGTTGAATCTGTAGACTACTTTCAGCAAGATGGCCATTTTTACAGTGTTAATCCTGCCAATCCATGAACATGGGAGATTTTTCCATCTTCTGAGGTCTTCAATTTCTGTCTTCAGAGACTTGAAGTTCTTGTCATACAGATCTTTCACTTGTTTGGTTAGAGTTACACTGAGGTATTTTATATTATTTGTGACTATTGTGAATGGTGTTCTTTCTCTAATTTCTTTCTCAGTCCATTTATCCTCTGAGTAGAGGAAGGCTACTGATTTGTTTGAGTTAATTTTATATTCAGCAACTGTGCTGAAGTTGTTGATCAGGTTTAGGAGTTCTCTGGTGGAATTTTTGGAGTCACTTAAGCACACTATCATATCATCTGCAAATAGTGATATTTTGACTTCTTTTCCAATTTGTATCCCTTTGACCTCTTTTTGTTGTCTAATTGCTCTGGCTAGGACTTCAAGTACTATATTGGATAGGTAGGGAGAGAGTGGGCAGCCTTGTCCCTGATTTTAGTGGGATTGCTTCAAATTTCTCTCCATTTAGCTTGCTGTTGGCTACTGGTTTGCTGTATACTGCTTTACTATGTTTACATATGGGCCTTGAATTCCTGATCTTTCTAAGACTTTTAACATGAAGGAGTGTTGAATTTTGTCAAATGCTTTCTCAGCATCTAATGCATGTGGTTTTTTTTCTTTGTGTTTATTTATATAGAGGATTACACTGATGGATTTCTGTATATTGAACCATCACTGCATCCCTAGGATGAGGCCTACTTGATCGTGATGGATGATCATTTTTGATACATGTTTGGATTTGGTTTGCGAGAATCTTATTGAGTATTTTGGCATCCATTTTCATAAGGGAAATTGGTCTGAAGTTCTCTTTGTTGGATATTTGTGTGGTTTAGGTATAAGTGTAATTTTGGCTTCATAGAATGAATTTGGTAGTGTTCCTCTGTTTCTATTTTGTGGAATACTTTGGACAGTATTGTTAGAATAGTATGCCCTAGGATTAATTTTATATATATTTATTTTTTAAAAAGATTTTATTTATTTTATGTATGTGAGTACCCTGTAGCTGTCTTCAGACACACCAGAAGAGGGCATTGGGTCCCATTACAGATGGTTGTGAGCCACCATGTGGTTGTTGGGATTTGAACTCAAGACCTCTGGAAGAGCAGTAAGTGCTCTAAACCACTGAGCCATCTCTCACATTTTCTTTAATTGAGGCATTATTGGCTCACAGTCATTGTAAGAACTGGTACTTCTGCATCCCCCCGCCCCCAAGGAGGGATTCATTGTGGAAACCAAACTAGCTTTGGCTTCAGCACTCTCCTGTATCAGCCTCTCTTGTGTTGGATTTGGAGTTCACAGCACACATTGCTCTGCTCCATGCAGGAATGTTTTATGAAATGTGTTTTCTATGCCAATTTTATGTCTGTTTCTCCTTCCTTATGTTTATTGTTATTATAATCTTGTATCTCCTAAATATCTTGAATGCCTTATGTTCTGTTTATAATTCCAGAAGTTACTTTGAAGGTTTAAATGATAAGATGCAGAGTTAGGGGCTTAAACTTTCTTCCAAGCAGCGTGAGAACTTTTTTTTTCTTTTTTTCGGGGCTGGAGACCTTGCGCTTCCTAGGCAAGCGCTCTACCACTGAGCCAAATCCCCAACCCCACGTGAGAACTTTTTAGCTCCATGTGTAACACTGCCTTAAAATATTGTTACAACCTAATCAAAATGCCTTTTGTTTCTAGCCCTGCTACTTCTTGTACAATCAGCACTCTTATGTCTCTGCCACTTTTCACCTCGTATATTTGCCGTGTATAGAATTCTGGGTTGAAGCTTTTTCCTTCCAGGAGTTTGAGAAGGCCTTCAACTGTCATATTCAGAAGTTATCTATAAGTATAAAGGCTATTATTATTATTTATATATCTTCTTTTACTGCCAGTATTTATGATTTTTTTCAAACCATCCTAATTTTTCTTAAAAAAAAGAAACCACCACCACCAACAAAAAGCCCTGGTGTCTTGTTGTATTGGGTTTTTGTTTGTTTTCTTGAGAAAGAACTTAACTTGGGTGAGAAGGAGGGGGACGATCTGGAAGGACTTAGAAGAGAGAAGAATGTGATCGAAATATACTTAAAATTAAAATAGTTTTATATAATTAAAAAAAAACTTTAAAAAGGGGTTTTCCCCTCAGTCCTCTTTGTATCTGGGCCACCGACATTGGAAGCTGCTGCCCACTCAGAGGGAAGATCTTTTTCCTCAAGTTCATTCTTCCAGGAAATATTTTCACAGCCCCACCCAGAGGCCTGTCTCTTAGTTGATTCAAGACCCAGTCAAGTTGATACCAAGACCAACTGTCATGCTGTCTCAAACAAAAATGTTCTTTGGAAAGCTTCAAACTTCTGTGTGCTGGAGTAGGTGTGGACACTCAAGTGAATAGTTAATGCCATAGTAGGGGCGTGTTTAATTCTGTAAGAAACTTCCAGAGTGAAGGCTGGTTATTGCAGCCCAGTGGCAGATCCCTTGTCTAGCATGTGAGAGGCTCTGGATTCAATCCCCAGTGGCAGCAATACAATAAAACAAACCAAACTAAACCAACCTATCAGCCTTACATCACTGCTGGTGTGGCTGCTCCCCTCTTCCACTTTGAATTTCCAGTGATCTCATTATTCTGCACTCAGCATTTAGTGTCCCTGGTATTTGGGGTGTTGGCCTCTCTGATAAGGCCATCTAGGTGCCGTTTTAGTTTCCGTTTGCTCATGACTCATCGTGGAGATATTTTTCCTGTGCTTACTTGCCATCTTTCCACCCTCTTTGGTGAATTTCGATCCATTTTCAAATCAAGTCATCTGTGTTAAGGGATGGAGGGAGGGTGGAAATAATGAGTTTCTAAGGCTTGCCTGTGGAGGCGAATGAGTGACAGGCCCAGAGATGTTCCTATAAATGATGCGGGATCCCTGCCCAGGCCAACCTCACTCTCTTTCTTTCTTGAGTGATGGGGACCCTGGATCATGGTGACTTCCTGTCATCTCTGAATCAAGTCCCATTGAGTACTTTTCAGTCAAGTGACCCATTGGTCCTCTTGCTAAAGCTGACTAATACAAATGACACCAAGAAGGCCAGTTTCCCAGTGGCCATAGCCTGTCCTGTTATAAGAATATTCAGAAAGGAATAAGCGCTGGGGAGGGAGGGGACTGTGCGTCTGTTAAGCGTTCACTTAGCTAGCAGACACATTACCCTTACTATGCTGGAGGGTCTTTGCTTGTCCATCTGTGAACCAATGGCTAGATTCCACCCCTCACCTTACAGCTGGACCAATCCTTCTCTCTTCGAAGCCTTTAGTTGCTTCACCCACAAAATGGAGATTCTTAACACTCTAGGCCACAGCATGGCATCTCTTAAATGGTTAGAAACTTTCTGAAGACCTGAAAGTTTTCATTAAAGGGGAACTCAGCCTTCCTGAGTCTAATTTTGGATTTGTGGCTTGAGACCTGAGTACACAGACTCTTTATTTTCTGCACCTCAGGTTCTCAGCATCATCTGCAAGTGCCTTGGCATTTTTCAGCTCCCTGCCCCTGTTAGTGTTGACGACATTAATTCTTCTTTAAGGTATTACTTATTTATGTATGTGAATGTTTTGCCTGCATGTGTGTATATATGTGAGCCATGAGTCTATGGAAGTCAGAAGCAGGGGTTGGCTCCCCTGGCACTGGAGTTACAGATGGTTGTAAGCTACCATGCATTTGCTGGGAATTGAACTCAGGATTTCCGAGACATCAACCAGTGCTTTTAACTGGGGAGCCATACCACTAGCCCTTTGACTATGGTTGACTTTTTTAAAAAAAATAATTAATTGCTTTATTAATGTTTTGTCTGCTGGTGTAAGAGTTATAGGAGACCATGTTCTGGGAGATGCCAGGGTGTTTAGGTGAGCATCTAGGTTCCAAGTAGACATGGCACCCTATTAGGTCATGTGGGAACGTACCCAAGGGTGATCAGCGGTAACTGCAGGAAGTCAGGAAACCCCAAATTCCAAATGTCTGTGAAAGCGTGGTTTATCTCAGACTCCTAAATTCTCTCTAATTTCTCTCATGACGGGCAGTCCAGGATGACTTCTCCTGAAGGAAAGACTCGCTGCGCTTGCTGGGGTCAGTAGATGCATCCCAAATTGACGGTTAGAGTGTGACGAGTTCTTGCCCATCTACACATCCAGTCAACTCTAGGAAAGTGGCCATCTTAGTTGGAGTTCTGTGGCTTTCCAAAGAGAGATATGAGAAGATTCTCTCTGGCCAAAACTTTCCTCTTCTCCCCCAACCCCAAGCTCCTTTCTATAACTCATGCTAAAATGGGATGGAGAGGAGAGGAGGGAGGAGGAGACACACAGAGAGATGATGCACACTCACTTATCAGGGGGTTTAGACCACGGCTGATTTGAAATATTACTAACCTTGCATTTTTCACATCTGATGCACAACAGTAAGATGCTAATGCTTTCCTTAGTTTAGGGGAAAAAAAATCCTTTCACCCATCTCTTCTAGTCGAAGATTAGGAGAGAGGCTTAAAGAAGATTTAAAAAAAAAAAAAGGAGAAGAAGGAAAAAAAACCCCTCAACTTCTGAGCAGCGGAAAAAATGGTTTGTGATTCAGGGGCTCCGGGCAATTCATCATGGAAATTGGGTTTCTTAGCAGACATCGTGTGAATCCGCTCGTCCCTGTCAACTTTTTAATACATTACATTGAGAATGTAAATCGTGGTAGTGAGGGGGGGGGTGTTGAGCAGAAAAAAACGGAGCAAGAGAAAAGAGAAAGCTTCCTCATTTTGGATTTAGAAGGGAGGATGCGTGAGGCCTGTAATTCATATTAGCTAAATAATAAAAAAAACTGTATAAATATATAGACATGCAGGAGTACTGTGGCACGGAAGTGGAGAGGAGTGAGTGAGACGGGGGAAATTGAAATCATGTTATCCTTTTGAAGGGCCTTTAATGGCTGCTTCTAATCATTTATTTCTTTCAGTTTTTTATCACTTTAGATTTTTTCATTTTTTTTTGCTATATAAATTAAATTATCCTTTATGTTGCCCTGAATCATTCTACCAAAGGTGGGGTGGGGGCAGGACAAAGCCAAGACTTCCATAACTCTGGGATAAAAAGAAGAGTAAGGAGTTATAATTAAATAGTTAAATTAAATAGGGGATATTGGTGAGAGAGCTGGAGCTTTGGCACTGTTTTTGTCACAAGCAGGACAGAGCAGGTCCTTCGGCTGGTCTCCTCACCACGCATGTGCCTCTCACTTCAGCCATTGCTTCTAGGATGCTTCATTATCTCTGCCTCCGTAGCCCGTGTCAACTCATACTTTATGGGGATACGATTAGTAAGACATTTTGGCTTTAGCATGTGCTACCTATGTTTAAACACACATTTAAATATTTTTATGAGTATGTGTATCTGCAGAGGCCAGAAAACGGTGTCGGAACCCCTGAAACTGTATTTATAGGTAGTTGAGAGAGGCCCAATGGCAGTGCTTGGAACTGACCCTGGGTCCCCTGCAAAAGCAACACGTTTGTTTACCTGCTGAGCCAGCTCTCCTGCCCCATTTTACCAACATTCCACTGGCAAAACTTGCAGTCATTTTGTCCCCTTTGATGGTTTTCTCATCAAAATCCGTTGCAGAACTCTCCCAACATTCTCCTCCCTGTTTTCCTGGGTGGCACCATGTCTCTCTGGTCCCCCGAATCCCAGAGAAGCTTCAGTCTAGCACACTTCCTCAGTGGGTGCAAATATTGGCATGCATTGGGCACCACACAAGCCAGAGTTACTTTCTTGAGTGGCATTCTTGTCAAGAGGGAAAGATGAGAGGAAGGAGGTAGACTCATGATGGCGGTGTCTCCCTGTCTCCCAGCAGCCAGCTCTGTCTCACACACAGGTGTCATCCACTGTTGAGCTCAAATTTGGCTTGGCTCTTAGAAGAAGCTCCACTCTCGAGTTGGAGACTTCCCATTAACGGCTCTCAACGGTTTGGTGTGAGTGTGGCCAGGTCTTTAGACCAGGGTATGGGTGTGATCACAGCCTTGCTTTTGTTTTACCCTTCACACACGGTCAAATGAAGGTCCCTTATCCCATGCCACTGAAGAAAAAGAACAGAAGAAACGTGAGAGGGTTATCCCTGGAAACTGAGAGTGGATTCCACGGAGCAATGCTTTTAATTAGCTGTTAAGAGGTCGGGGGTCACGTCCCTCATGGCATGTTTGGAGATCATGATGGAATGGCACAGAAGCTTGGGGGTCTCCATTCTTACACAGGTGGGATACCCTGGTGTTTGCATTTACTCTAGAATGTACTTTCATAATTTAAAATAGTTGAATATTTGAAAACCAGAAGTCAACCCCCTATCCCGTCTTCCTTTTCCATTCTTGAAAATCCTTCTCAAGGACGTTTTTCTCCACAAATCTCAGTTCTGTTCTTCATCCAGCTCATGTGATACCCACTCCCTTCTGCCTGACAGTTAAAGACTCAACTTTCCCCTTCCTCCCATGTCTCTGCCCCTTACCTTCCCAAGGTGGTGACATCATACTGTCCAAGCTATAATGACTGCGCTGACGCTATTCTCAGCTGAGCAGGGAAGGGAACCACGGGGGCCTTTTGTTCTTCTGATGTAAGTGACTGCATCTGTTTTTACTCTCATCTGTTCCCTGTCTATCAGCTCCTCAGCCCTTCACTGTGCTCTATCGTATACGGGGATGCTGACTGATTTTTTTCCCCTGAGTTCCTCTCACTTCCTCCTTTATGTGTGTTTTGTTTTGTGTTGTGTTGTAACATGAAACCAGGACTGGTTGGAAGGCACGGGCATCAGCAATGGGGTAAGGCTCATCCACCTGTTTTTCCTCACAGTCCCATGATCAGAGGGTCAAACAGTCCCATGAGGCAGCTGCTAGACTTAGGTAAGCGGAGCTCAGTCTCTGGGAGGTGCTACTTTTCTGGAGAGACTATCTTTGTATTTTCTACTAGGACACCTGTATTGCTGGATGCCTCAGAGAGAGAGAGAGAGAGAGAGAGAGAGAGAGAGAGAGAGAGAGAGAGAGAGAGAGAGAGAGAGAAACCACAGTCAGTCTATAGGCCCTGGTTACTCTGATGTTTGTGGCTACTCACTTGCCCCACTGAGCACATGCCTTCCTCCCTGTCTTCCTCAGAGAACAAATCTTCTGTTTCCTGTAGGAATAATGGGGCAGAATGGCTACCTGGCTGTCCAGGGTGGGTTTGGTGTCACCTGGAAGACTTAACCCTGGAGAGCTCCAGGCTTTGTCTAGTTGTGTTGTAACATGAAACTCAAGTTCCAAGTCCTGTGGGCATCACCATTGGGCTCACCCACAATTCTCACCTCTGTCATCAGAGGGTCAACTAGCCCCATCTCTCAGCCCAGCTTCCAAATCTTCTGGTACCTTAGAGCTTACGTCTCCTCACTGCCCTTAACTGGATGAAGTGGTTGCTTCCCATCTGCGTAACTCCTCTGCAGGCACATCTACCTCTGTCCTTCCAAAACAACAGGCGCCCATCCATCTACGCTCTTTCTTCCCTAGCTATTGACACTGTTTTTCCACCCTCTCCCAACCCTCCTGCTCTTGGTTGATAGATCTTTTCACTTCCTTTCTTTCATTTTCCATGGAGACAGGGAGAAACTCAAATGTGTGAGTGTATCGTAGCAGAGTGTGGCTCCTTTCCTCCTAGGTTGATGTAGTTTGATTGCCTCTAGGCTGATGGATGAAGACCCTGGGGACGGGAACCTAGGTAGTCAGCTTTAGGGACTCTCCCAGTGCTCTGAGCATAGAGAGCGCCCAGGAAGGAAAAGCTGAAGGAAGTCAGGCACTGTGGTGTCTCAGGCTCTTCTCATGGTGCCTCAGAGTGAGGGTCTAGGGCTAGAATCCACTTCCTGGCAGAAATCCACTCTGATGGATCAGCTGAAAAGGTTGGCAGAGATGTTGCCATTTTCTGATGCATCTGTCTGCTCCCTGGTGTGACTTCTCCAAGGCCCAGCCAAGAGATGCTATGAAAACCCCAACCCTGACATTGGTGATCTTTGTATTATCACAAGTGATTCAAGGCTTCATGTGAAAAAAATAAAACTACACACGATTCCAGCAAGTTTTCAGGCCAAGAACACTCTGAACAACGCCTTTCCCTGCCAACTCTTTTGGGAAAGTGAGTGGGGCAGGGAAGGAGTTGGCAGGAAGAAAACAAGAGACCGTGGAAGCCCCCAGCAGCAGCCACCCACACTGGCATCTCGACTTCATAAGCCCCACTGCAGCATAAATTATCGCAGGTTCAGCTTGTCAGTTTGGATAATCTTGGCCCCGGAATGGATTCAGGGGGTCTTAAGTGATCTGGTTTGCTCGTCACGGAGTCTGAATTTGAAGATAATTGCCGGGGCTCTCTTGGCTGTGTAAACTTATCAATTGCCTTTTGAAAAGTCAGCACTAAAATAATCGTTCCCGTGAGCAAAACCCATTACAAACCTTAAACTCAGGAGCATAAACACATTTCAGTGCTTGGGGGACAAGAGCGTGAGATTTCATCATCACCATGTCTGAGAGCTCGGAAGAGCCTGGTGATATGTTAGGAGCCTTCCTGGAGAGCTGAGCCTCCTGCCCAAGCTGGGAGCTGACAGTGTGGCTTCAAGTGGGTATCATACTTCAGGAGGCTTTGCGCTGATGCCTATGGTATCTCCCAGGAAACCTCCTGGGCAGAGATGCAGTGGTCCCATGTGCCAGCTTGAGGTTGGCTCGCTCCCATCTCCTGCCTCAGTATTTGCTCCTGTCCAGTCCCTTCTTGTGTCACTTTGCCTCATCCTCTTTGGAAGGGGCTTTCTCAGCCAGCAGTGCAGGCCGAGACAGTCAGTTTGGTAGCAGATGGTACTGGATGGGGTTGACTACATTGGAGCCTTGGTTCCTGCTATTTACCTCAGACCACTCACCTCCTCCAGGGTTAAGTCCCTGGCACCCCTCAGAAATTTTTTGCTTATTTGTTTTTGTTTTGCTTTTTAAACTTTACTATTAAAAATTGAAAATAAAAGCACCATTCAATGAAACTAACCAGATCCAAAGACTATGACTCAATGATCTTCTGTACAGTTGGAGTGGCCATTCGCAACAGAAGCTTCACATCAGATTTTTTTTTTCTTTTTTTCAGAGCTGGGGACCGAACCCAGGGCCTTGTGCTTGCTAGGCAAGTGCTCTACCACTGAGCTAAATCCCCAACCCTTCACATCAGATTTTATACTTTCATTATCGAATACATTTTATGTATTTATTCACCACCAGAAACACAAAGTCCATGAGAGTTGGAACTAGAAAAACAATTTACTTTTTATCACCTTTCATAGCTCCTGTTCATTGCCTATACTAAGTCTTTTCTTATCCACTAATCTTTAATCTTTAATCTTCTTTGTTTTTTCCTATGTGTTATACTGTACTCACATGTATATGTTTGTATATATGTATATATGTATACATTCCACATATGAGGGCAAAAATGTATTTGTTTTCCTTTCTAAGTTTATGTGACCTCACTTAATATTATAAATTATAAATCCATTCATATACCATCAAATTGTATGATTTAATTTTTTAGATCTGGATGGTATTCATATATATATAATATAAACATATGATTATATAAAACAAATATATATTTATATAATATATAAAAATATAAATATATATGTACCAATTTTTTATTCTGGGAAAAAAATTCCAGAAGACTGTTAACACTTATTCTTTAGTCCCTGGGATTTGCTTTAAAAATAAGTTTTATAACTGTAATTATTTTACAAATAGGAAATTATGTATACTATTTATACAAATATCATCTTGAGAAGGAGAAACTGGATCTTGGATTAAAGCTTGGTTCATTAAGTCTCAGACTTAGAATATATGTGTGCACTGGTTGGTTTTGTGTGTCAACTTGACACGAGTTTAAGTTATCACAGAAAGGAGCTTCAGTTGAGGAAATGCCTCCATGAGATCCAGCTGTAAGGTATTTTCTCAACTACTCTTCAAGGGGGGAGGGCTCAGCCCATTGTTGGTGGTGCGGTCCCTGGACTGGTGGTCCTGGGTTCTATAAGACAGCAAGCTGAGCAAGCCAGGGGCAGCAAGCCAGTAAGTAACATCCCTCCATGGCCTCTGCATCAGCTCCTGCTTCCTGACCTGCTCGAGTTCCAGTCCTGACTTCCTTTGGTGACGAAACAGCAACATGAAAGTGTAAGCTTAATAAACCCTTTCCTCCTCAACTTGCTTCTTGGTCATGATGTTTGTGCAGGAATAGAAACCCTGACTAAGACAATGTGTCACAAGCTTTTGAAGTCAACTTACCTCATTCCAAAGTTCCGTCATTTGGCCTCATTCTTCCTACTTGTTAACAATAAACAATTTCTCCCATGTGTCCTGTTTTAGTTCTAAGACAGTGTGCTTCCATGCAGCCTGGGCTGTCCTCTGTGCTAGGATTATGCACACTCACCACCGTACCTGGCCTTCAGTGGGTAAAGTCTTCTATCCACTAAGAATGATTCAATTTAATCAGTGTGAAGACAGCCCATACGGTTTTCTCTCATGATTGCTGAGAGTGTGTTTGCTGTGTTCTCTGTCCCTCTATCTCCTGCCTGCTTAGGAGAAGCTGACCTAGACCCTCTGACATGTCTTTTACTCCAAGCAATGGCTAATTGCTTGTTGTTGATGAGAACCCTTATTGTTCTCATCATGGCTATTCTCCACCTTTCTTCCAAAATACTCTAGAAGGATACTCTGGCTTCCAATATGACATTCCTGGAACTCCCCACTTGTCAACCCAGCCCTGAGCTAGAACAGTGAGGAGGTCATAGCAACAGGAAGGGATGTAACAAGCAAGGTTATCTGGGTCACAAGTGTCGTGACCACAATTCAGTGTGATGGGAGCCCTCACAAGCTTCTAAGCCGGGAATGCTGGACCCTCATTTGTCCTGTGGTGTGCCATGGATGCTTCGCTGTTGGAAATGAGACTGGAAATCAGAGACAGAAGCCGATGAACTGTTAGGAGGCTGAAGCACCAACTTCATTGAACAACGATTGTGGCTGCTTCCAGTGCCATCTCACACACCCACTGGCCTGATGAACATATTCCCTTGACTGTCCCTCAGATGTCTAAATGCCATCAAATTCCAAGATGGCTGCTCTCTGAACCGCTGTTCTGCATGGGGTGGAGGAATCGCTGTCACTTGAGTTCCCTAGGATGATCTCTAGATTCCTTTTTCTCCACTAATCCCTAAATTTAGCCAGCAAGATGGTACCAATTCTCCTTCCTGGCCATAGCTCTTCTATTATTCCCTTCTCTTGGTGATTGCCTTGGCTCTATTCACAGGACAGTGTCAGAAGTCATTGATCTCATTTTTCCCATTTCCCATCCTAGCTCTCCTCCCACCCCAATCTCTTCTCCATTGCTTTTCCCTGAACCATCCTTGTATACTCAAAATAGCTGAGCTTCTCTGACTCACACTGGGTCAAACCCCACCCACGAATGTCACATCTTCCCACGATGCTACTCTGAAAGTCTACACGAGCGACAGAACATTTACAGAAAGTTTTATGGCCAGAAGATTTCATCATAGCCAGCTGAGCCAATCTTCCCAAAGGTCTCTCCAGTGAGCAGCTGGTCAACCCCATTTCCCTCTCTCTGCCCTCCATGCTGACTCAGACATTGTTGTGAAGACACGCCATGACCACCACAACTATGATGGAAGAAAGCATTTGGTTGGGGATGGCTTACAGTTTCAGAGGTGAGGTTCGTGCATTGCATCATGGCAGGGAGCACCGTAGCAGGCAGACATCATGCTGGAGAAGTGCTGAGTTCTACATCTGGATCAGTAGGCAGCAGGAAGAGACACTGGGCCTGATTTGGGCTTTTGAAACTTCAAAGCTTATCCCCAGTAACAGACTTCCTCCTACAAGACCACACCTCCTAATCCTTCTTAAGTAGTGCCACTCTCTGATGACCAAGCATTCAAATATATGAGCCTAAAGGGGGCCATTCTTATTCAAACACCGCATCCATTGTGACCTGTTTTGCAAATATAACCTAACCTAACCTAACATCTGCTCCTTTCTCATCTTCTCAGTCCCTATTCCCAACTCCAGAGGGTGATGTTTCTAGAATTTTAGCATATTTCCCTACTAAAAAATTCCCTTGAGAGATGCTTGAGAGATGGCTCAGTAGTTAAGAGCAGTTAAGAGCTCTTCCAGAGGACCTGGGTTCGGTTCCCAGCACCCACATGTCAGGTCACAACTTTCTGTAGCTCCAGTTCCAGGAGGTTCAATACTCTCATATAGTCATACATGCAGGAAAAACACTAAATACACATGAAATTAAAAATAAAGAAATTTTAAAAATTTCTAATAAGAAAAAACTTTTTAAAGCAGTTTTCTGTTTTGGAGAAAAGGAACAAATTATAAGTTGGTCCAGTCATCTTCTGGCCCCGTCCTGCCCTTTGCTTTCTCCCTACGTATCAGAACTTAGAAAAGCGCCTACATCTTCAACAACAAGCTCTGGGCCTCTATTTTGTGGACTGTGGGTTCCCCAGGACACTTTCTCCTTATCTTGTTCTTTAGAGCTCCACTCAGATGCCCTCTCATGTAGAAAGTCATCCACTAGCTGGCTCAGTGAAGGCTTGGTGCACTTGTGCTGTGCACTAGTGAGCTCATGAGCTGTGATAGAGCAAGAGTGGTGTCATTCCCACCTAGTCCTCTGTTCTAGATGCAAGTCAGGCCATAGAAGATGGAGTGATCCAACAATGACCCAGACAGCAGGTGGCAGTTCACACAGGCATTCCTGTCTCTAACAGAGCTTAAGTGATTTTGTGCTTTAAAATCTTGAACTATGTCACCGTGAAAGAAAGTACAATTTATTCCAGTGTAGACTATTTTGGAACATATCTCATCATGCAGAACTGAAAAGCTGGAAGTGACTAGTTGGTGACGAGGAGGAATAGGGAGCAGCCTGTCTCGGTGAGGCCTATTCACTTTGCCTGGTAGTGTGTTGGCTGGGAAGGCTTGGACTCATTTATTTTGATAAGAAAACAGTTTCAAAACATTGGGATCTGTGCCACAATTACATATTACACTTGTCATATAGAAGCAAAATTAAGAGTCCAGGTCTAGCAATGGTGAGGTTGAGGAGGCTTCCCACCCCTATTATTTATTTGTGCCTTGGAGTTAAGATGTATACTCCAAAATGGTGTTGATAAAGAGAGTCAGGTGTCATTTTGGGGTATACAATCTTCATTCCTTCTAATTTGCTGCTAAGTATGGACCAAGGACATTAATAACTGTGGATGTGAACAGTTTCTGTCTCCATTAGAAACCTCTCTGGGAGAAGAAAATCTGGGGACAGGATTCTCAGTAACCTCTTTTCAGATTTCTCATCTCCCCAAATTATTCATGCTTTAACTCCTTTCTTGAATCCTTTGCCTTACTCAGGTTCAGCCACATAATTTGTGAAGCCCTGTGCAAAAAATTATTAAGAGCCTCTAGAATTTATTAATAGCCACAGCAGAGCATTAAATGAAACATGGGTCTCTTCTGAACGCTGGACACTGTGTGTCACTCAACTTGAGCTCTGTGGTCATGAAGCTAGCTCTGCCTTCACTCATATCACACATTCAGTGAAGGAATTCTCCATGCTGGGCTCTGTGCTCAGCCCCAGAGATAAAGCTTTCTAGTAATAGTAGTGACCTATCAGTGGTAATGACAGTGAGGACAAAGCTAGCAGACATCATTGAGCACTTACGTGCTAGCGACTGCACTAAGTGTGCTGTATGTATCACCTCTATTGTTCTTCAGGCTGTTCTAAAGTGGGGAGACTTGTTTCAGACCGCCTTATCTTATTCAGAGCTAAGAGTAATGTGGCAGTGGGAGTAGGTTTAGGAAACCATGATTGTCCGTCTTGTGAGGCTTTGACTGTGGTTAAGTTTCTATACACTCTTGTTCTTCATAAGGGTGTTCCTCCAGCTCTGGCTCCCCAGGTTTCTCTGGAGAATGCTTTCTATTTACCATCCTCTTCTGTTTCCACAAACTCTCTTCCCAGCATCCTCTGTGAGCCCATCCTATCTCAGCTCATGGCTGCCTCTGTTCCCCTCCCAGATGGTGTGATGGCTATTCCTGGTTGTCAGCTTGACTATATCTCGAATGAACTACAATCCAGAAATAGAGGGCACACGTGTGAATCGGATCTTGAGGCTGGAAGACACACGCCTTTAATCCAGATCTTGAGGCACACCTTTAATCTGGGCCATATCTTCTGCTGGAAGCCTATAATATGGACAATGGAAGAAGAAGAAAGGTTTTGTTCAGCCTTTGCCTGTTTGCACTCACTTTGCCCACACATTCGTTCAAGCCTACTTTTTTGGGATCCCAGTATATATAGACCAGCTGAAATACCCAGCCTCAAGGGACTGAGGAACTACTAGTTTCTTGGACCTTCCATTCACAGCTGGCCATTGTTGGATTAGTTGGACAGCAGATTGTAAGTCATTCCAATAAATTCCATATATATTCAATCATATATATAAATTCTATCATTATATATATAAATTCCATCTATCTATCTATCTATCTATCTATCTATCTATCTATCTATCTATCTATCTATCTCTATTCATCTCTATCGGTCTGCCTATCTATACATATATATGTATATTCCATAAGTTCTGCGACTTTAGAGAACCCTGACTAATACAGACAGTAAGTCTTGCTACAGACTGGTTGACATTCATGTGTTGTAGCCACTATCCAGCCCCACAGCCTTTTCTTAGGCCCACCTTGTAAGTGTGGCTTTATTGAGTCAAGCCTGAGAAGAATTGCTCTTGTCTCTCCCATACCATTCCCTCCACTCCAGAGTTCCTGCTCAAGCCATGCTCAGTCATCTCATAAGCCTCTCTGTCCGTCCTTGGGGATGAATGGATGGAGCTGGTGCACGCTCCCAGATCTGTGCTTTTAGTCCTCAGGGCAGCCTCTTACTCTTTCTCAAACATTTGAAGGATATTTTTCTTGACTGGATCTCTTTACAATTATGGCACAAAACCCAGGTGGAAACTTAGGGTTCTCTGGATGGTGTTTTGCTGGGGCAAACACGTGGAAGAATGTTTAGCTAAAGTGGACACCGATGAAAGACTGAGGCAGACCTGTGGGGGAACCTTTAGCTGAAGCAGACCAGACACAGGAGAAAGGATGTTCTGCTAAAGCAAGCACATGAAAAGACACGTGATGAAGTATTCTTCAGTAATGACGCACATGTATTGGTCCACCTTACATTGCATAGTTGAGCTCCATTTGTTGGGACTCCATAGAGAGAACTGCACCAAAAAACTTCTGGTGGTGTGCTATGGGCTTTTTTTTTTTGCCAATTCTAAGTACTTGGGTTGATAGGCAGAGTGATGTCAGCTGAGACAGATGCAGGTACTGAGGCCTGTGATGTTTGGGAAGCATATAATAAGGACTCAACAGACAGTGACGGAGGAGGCTGAGCTTGCTTTGCTTATAGAGCTAGTTGTGGGTCTTCACTGATCTTCCCTTTCCTGAGAGAGGCATAGCCAAGAACTTCTCCTGGGGTTCCTCCTGCTGTCTTGCGCCAAGGCTGAGTCCCGACTGTCTCTGCTAGGTCATGCCACCGCAGCTGATTCACGTTTGCTATTCTGACTTTACCCAACTGGACCGCTAGTGCATTCATGAGGTGTTTGCGAGTGGATTGAGCTGTTGCTTCTAACCCGTGAACTGAACTGCTGATTTCCAGACAACACAGACAGGAGTTGCTAAAGAACCTTTCTAAGCAAGTTCACTTCCTCAGTATCTTGCCTTTTCCATTACCTCTGGTGGGTGGTGGCCTAGCAGGGAGGTTAAAGCATTTTAAGAACCATCATTAAAAACAGGCATTTGAAAAAAGTTAAAGTTACACAAAACCTGTGTGTAGATGTTAAGATGAAATATTCCATGACAAGAGATGCAGATGCTTAGAAGAAATTTCTGGAAGAGTTCATGTTAGAAGTCGATAAAAATGTGCAGGTTGCTTGGGTGGCAAAGGTTATAAATTTGAAATGATACCTTGCCAGCGGTATTGCTGGAAACACCTAACCAGAGGGAACAAGTTGAGAGGAAAATGACTCTCACTGAAGAGTAGCATGCAAAGAAGCATGGAATTTTCACACTTGGCAATGGGATGATTTTCCTTCCTTTTTTTTTTTCTTGCTTCTGCCAAAAGAAGGAAAAGAAGGGGAAAGCAGACAGAAAATGCTCCCCCAGTCTTCCAAAGGGTCTTTCTCATCACCAAGGAAGAAGACAAGCACAGAGATGTCCCCAGCAACTTTAGGACCTAGTTCAGGAGGGCTTCTAAATACAGATTCATTTGAATCCTTGGGATGTTTCCCTAACTTTGATGGGACTTACCTTTAAGATGAAATAATGCAGGATGATTTAGAAAGGGGCATGATAAATCAGTTTGTCTATATATCAATGTTTGGGCCGACAATGGACTACATATACCACAGTGGGCCTATGTGATTATAAAGGAGGTGGGAAAACCTATGACTTAATGATACTATAGCTCTTGTGAGGATGATTCTTCTGTGTTGTGGGACTGGTGTAAACACAACGCTACACTGTCAATCATAAAAGCATAGTGCACATATCTATGTGGAGCATAGATGACATCATCTCAGTTTACATATTCCTCACTGAACTTGTGTTGTTATTAGTATAATTGTATTATTAAAAACATTAGGGAAAATGTCATTGAGCACACCCTTCAGGAGATGTTCTTGATGATGCTATGACTGTAGAGATGAACCCTTGCTGTGTGTTTGGACACTGAAGACTTTCCAGGGGCACAGGGACAACGGTGTTGATGACCTTGGCACTGAGTTCCTAAGCTAATTTTGTCTATTTGAACTTCTAACAAAATGCCTAAGAGTAAAATAAAGAGAATATCAGACAGGTCATGCCACATGCCTAGATGTAATAATTCATATCTCCTTAGAGAACATTTCTTATGTTATACTGAATTGCGTGTTCTCTGCAGATATGGCCTCACTGAGACTTGCTCGCTTTTACAGGATACTCTTACGATGTGAAGCCTGCCATGCACGAGCCCTCAGATTAGGTACATAACTATCTCCATGTTTGCTTGGGCCTGTGTTCTAAACTGGTTCCTCCGTCTGACCACTCGTGGTTCTGACTTGCTGCCTGTTCTGAAATCTGGGTTCTGATTACCCTTCTCTCTTTTGTTGGGCATACCTGGAGCTGGTGAGGTGGAATTTTTTTTCAACTTGACATAAGCCAGGGTCTTCACCCTTTAATTGGGAATATGCTTCCGTCAGATAAACCTGTAGGCAAGTCTGAGAGGTATTTTCTTTATTAATGTTAGAGACATTGTTTCACTCATAAAATTATTCAAAACCTTGCATAAAATAAATTTCGGGCTATGTGTATAAGGTACAGGACAGACCAATGCATTTTCTTTTAGATTTGAGCCTTATCCCTGCAAGGTCAGTATTTATATTTAAGTATTAAAAATATCTGAAAAAAATCGATTAAAATTGGAAACCCTTCAGTATTTTAAGCATTTTGGATAATATTCAACGTATGTCATTGAATCAAAGGGGAGAACTTTATGAAACCTCATGAATCCACCAGGCCAGCTGGCTACTCTCTCTTTCATAGTGAATTAACCTAAACTAAGAGCTGGAGAAGGCTCAGGTTGAGCGAGTGACCTGTTTGGGGGCACACAGTGTGGGAGGACCACCGATTCTCTGAGAAGTGTGGTGCTTACATATAAGCCTGAGGTTGGGGGCATGCTCGTCCTGATTTCACCTCAGACTTAGGAATACAGTAAATTGCTGGCTGCTTCCGTCATGTCTGTTTGATTCTGTGAATCCCTACCGTGGTGGCTGAGCTTCTCCTTGAGCATATCGGCCTCACTGCTTGCTCCCAGCTTTGTCAATCCCAATGCCTACGGCAGATTGCTCTCTGAGAAAGTCAGTGCTCAGAGTGTGGGTGCTCTGTGGGGAAACAGAGGGATCTGGATTGGAGAAAGAATAGTGGCAGACATGATTGTGGAGGAATAGCTGAGAGATACATCCTGATCTGCAGGTGAGAGGGGGTGAGGAGAGACTGGGTCTGGCCTATGTTTTGAAACCCCAAAGTCCACACTTCCTCCAACAAGGCCACACCTCCTAACCCTCTCAAACAGTTCCACTTTCTGGTGACTAAGCATTCAAATCTATGTGCCTCTGGAGGTCATTCTTATTCAAACCACCACACTGTTTGAAAACACTATGGTGGATAAGTCATAGACTACGTGTGTTTTACTAACAATTTTCTTAAAAATAATCTCAGTTGCTTCTTTTACAGCTCCCCCAAATTCTTATATCTTCTGACCACTGGTCAACTCCAGAGGCCCCTACCTATTTAAAAAATGATTTTTATTCTTCGACTGTCTCTTATATTTATAAATGTATATTGATGCTGTCCATCCACTACTCCCCCCGAACTCCACTTTGTATCCCCATTTAGTCTCTCCAACTTTATTGCTTTTAAATTAAAAAAATTGTTAATAATTCCGTGAGTCTAGTCAGTGTTGTTCATATGCATGTATAGCATGCGGTCGGACATGAGCAATCCATCAATGAGCACTGTCCTCCCCTCATCAGTCACTGACGGCCAGTAGCTCCTCTTACAGGGGTGGGGTCTCAGGGACCTCTCACATCCATGCTGGACTTCTGACTGGCTTCATTCTTGAGCAGATCTTGTACGGTACCCACGAGTACTGTTCCTCTATGCCTTCCACTTCAGTTCCTGCCCCCAGGTTTTAGCCCCGTATTAGTTCCTGCTCTGATTTCCTTTAGTGATAGGTGTGTTTCCTGGAATTGTAAGACGATACACTTACAAAAAAAAAAATCACTCTTTTCTCTCCAAGTTGCTTTTGGTCATGGTCTTTATCATAGTGATACAAACTTATTTAAGACAAAATTGGTATCACGTCATGGGTTTTGTTGTGACAGACTTGACCATGTGTTTTGGGGAGGATTATAGTGGTGTTTGAGGTTCGGGCTGGAAGAGTCGTTGTATGCTCAGAGCTCAGTGGGCTGTTTTGTGGAATCTTGGAAGGTAAGAATGCTGAGAGCAATGCAGACTGTTGAAGTCTGGCTTGTGAAGTCTCAGAGGTAAGTAAGACTCTATTAGGGTTGTTTGAGTGATGTTTTGAATTAAGAATCTGTGGTCTGGTTAGCTGGGGCTGAGGAATCAATTGTGATTAACAAGAGGCCAGAAAACCACCGAAGTGAAACCTTTGCTTTTACTGAGACAATTGATACTGGCTACCTGGAGCTGAGAAATTACTAGTGATTAAGAAGAGAACCAGTGTCAGGTGAAATCTCCTGGGGGGTATTTGCTCAAGGTCAGCATACAGAAGCTGTAGTTTAGAGGCAGCTAAGGCTGCATCTTGTGCTAGCAGATGAATTTGTTAATGTGTAGGAATTACCGAGGTGGTACTGGTTTTAAAGGCATGAAGGGGCCATGAATAGCAGATGAGGCCTAGCACTGTGTGGCAGGACTAGAGTCTGGGGAGAAGCCTAGAGAGGTTATGGGTGAAGGCGCAGCTTCAGTTGTAGAGAAAATTTCAGAATATTGGAGATACTGGTACCAGAGGATGGCTACTAAGAATAGCAGCAGCTGTAGAGTGGCCAGCCTGAACCTTTAAGACAACTGGCATGTGCTGTAAACAAAGAGCTGGAGAAACAGAGTTCTTTGGATCCCAGAAGATCATGAGTCCCACACGTCAGACAAACTATTTACATTATTGGAATTTGGTTTTGCTTTGATTTGGTGTGACTGTGCCTTGTTTCTTCCTTACTGGAGTAAGAAAATCACATAACTTATTTTTGATTTTTTTTTTTTGGTTCTTTTTTTTCAGAGCTGGGGACCGAACCCAGGGCCTTGCGCTTCAAAGGCAAGCGCTCTACCACTGAGCTAAATCCCCAACCCCTTATTTTTGATTTTATAGTAACTCATAGTTATTCAGGGATATTTCAGAGAGAGAGAGAGAGAGAGAGAGAGAGAGAGAGAGAGAGAGAGAGAGAAGACACTTTGAACTTTTAAAGAAACTTTAGATATTCTTAAAGATATTGAACTTTTTAAGTGTTTCAATTTTTAAAGACTGGGACTTTCAAAGTTTTTATGTTTTATGAAGTCATATGAATATCAGTATGAGATATTGGGGACAAAAAGGGAAGGAAAGATTATGGTTTAACGGTAATGTGTTTGTCTTAAGTTGACAAGAGGTCAACTGTTCTTTGACTTGACACAGACTCACAGCTATTTGGTTAAAGGAACCTTAATTGAGAAAACACCTCCATCAGTTTGTTATGTCTTTTCTCTATTAATGATTGGTATGAGAGGGCTAGTTAACTGGGGATGGTCCTGGATTGGACAGGAAAATAATAAGACTGAATAAGTCATGGGGAGCAAGCCAGTAAACAGCCTTCATTCATGGTTTCTGCTTTAGTTCTGGCTGGCCTTGAACTCAAAATCTGCCTACCTCTGTCTCCCAAGTGACTTAAATCATGTACCACCACTGCCCAGTTTTCTACTTTAGCTCTTATCTCCAGGTTCTGATCTTGAATTTCTTGCCTGATTTCCTAATAATGATTGTAGGCTTAGATTTTTCAAAATCTACTTTAATAAAGGTTCTCAAATGCTTTGACCCCACTTCTAGACCATCATCCAAAATTAGGGGAGAAAAGATGGTAAATATGACAAGGGGATGTGGACCTGTTTAGAAGTAGTTCTTTGGGGGGAGGTGATTCCAGTTTCCATTTGTCAGGATCCAAGCAGTCCAGTTCAAAAGTGTCACCAAACACAAATTGGCAACAGCGGCATGATCCAGCAGAAACCACCAGGCCTCCACTGAAATGGCACAGGTTGGCGGAGCAACCAGAACCAGCTGGAATGCCAGGATTTCTCTGCCATGTCTCTCGGCAAAATGAAGATCAGTGAAGTAGCAAGAGTAACAAAGAGTTGCACAGCTAGCAATGTCAGTACCCAGTCATTGTCCTTGAGTTCTACATCTATTGTCTTCAAATGTCATGTTGTCTTCTCAGAGGTCTTGCCTCAGCAAAACATTACAAGTCTATATCTCTTGACACAACCAGAAATTTCCACTTCAAATGACAGATTCTGATTTAGAAGTAAATCCTCTTCTCCCCAAGTTGCTTTTGGTCATCGTAATAATAGAAACATAACAAAGACAGGCATGTCACAGTCAGAAGCCAGCATTTCACGGCTCTCTCTACATTTTCTAGTTTTTACATTTTTTTTCTGCCCCCTTTTCCTAGAAGTTCTCTGAGTCTTGGGTGATAGGAAGTTGTTGTAGATGTCCTGTCCATAGCTTAGTGCTGAAAGTTATTTATAATTAGAACCTTGCCCATTATGAGTTGTTAGAGTAGAACTGTACTTCCTTATTTTAAGATATGTACGTCTCCCAATGCTGCTGAAACCAATCACCACACACTCAGAGGCTCAAAGCAACACACATTTGTTCTCCTCCTGTTCTGGAGGTCAGACTCTATAGTCAAATAATTACTGGCAGGGTTGTATTATTTCTGAGGTTTCAAGAGAGAATGTTTCTAGCTTATAGAACCAAAATACTGAGGGAAAGCTTGAACTGGATGAACTTTTCCCTCAAGGAGTTGACTCTTACACCAGAAGTTACTGGTGTCTTGAATGGACAGCCATGTTCTCCCCCTGTGAGAAGTGGGGATTCTGAAGTTAGGTTGAAATGTAGATAGATGATACTATTATATCACAGACATTTTTTCTTTGTAGTTTAGAAAATTCTGCTTCATTCACACTGCTAATTGTCCTTTCCAATTGTATTGCTGGGCACAAACATAGTAATTCCTGCGGTTGTTGACACATGCCTCTTTCCTGTGAACTTTCACCAACAATAACTAGTATTCTTTTATTTTTTTTGGCAACTTGAAAGCTATATCTTCTTGTATCTACAAATAGCATTTATACATTTAAGAGAAACTAATTATTCCTTACATAGACATTTGAATTTTTTTTCAGTATGATAAGCATTTTCTGGTTATTTCTTCTCTGTTTTTAGAAAAGTTTATATGTCTTTATTTTCAGATTTTTAAAAAGTCTGTTCCTTTCCTCTTCTTTGGCGATTGGATTGCAGTATAGAAAATGATGTGGAGGATGTTACCTTACCAATGCTCCTTGTGGGAAGGGGCAGCCATATACACTGTTGTAGGCAGCAGTAGTGGATTGAGCTTCCAATCCTGGTTCATGAGGTCTCTCAGGGAATGGAAGCCACAGTAACATGGCAGTTGTGTGTGTGTGTGTGTGTGTGTGTGTGTGCGTCTGTGTGTGTGCGCGTGTGTGTGTGCATGTGTGTGTGCATGTGTGTGTGCATGTGTGTATGTGTGTGCATGTGTGTGTGCGTGTGTGTGCGTATGTGTGTGTGTATGTGTGTGCATGTGTGTGCGTATGTGTGTGTGTGTGCAGCAGAGCAGAAGCTGCCTGTCTTGTGGCAAAAATTAGCAGCTTAGAAAACATCTAACTTTTTATTTTTCCTTAATCAAATTCATGCCCCTCCTGGAATTCTTTGCTTTGGTGAATTCTGTAGCCCATGGCACAAGGAGAGCCTTCAAAAATTACAAACCGAGGTAGCAAATGAACGAGCTGCATGTTCACTGCTTCCCATAATGCATTTCTCACAGACGGGGAAATGAGACCCCACTTGTGAGTTACACATCAACACTTGAGCCACCTTGCAGATGTGGTTTCAGTTAAGCAAATGTAACCCACTTTCTCACTTGCAAACCAGAGTCCAACCAGGGTTGATTTCAGTCTCCTGATCTGTCAGGTGATGAGGGAGAAAGTGGCCCTGGATGATTGTTTATTGTGGTGTGACCATTACTGCTTCAAACTGAGTTCCTGCGAAACTTCAGGCCTCCTGCCTGGAGAAGAGCAAATTTTTTTTTATCCCACACTAGAACTTAAATGGTCCCAGTGAGAGCTGAAGAGCTTAGCAAATCCTCTGCTTTGTCACAGTGAAGACCTTTGCCTAATGCAAGGTCTTATCCAGCAGATTGCTTGGGGCCAGAAGATAGCCTGGTTAATCTGAGCTGCTCCCACTTCCCTACAGTGTTCACTGAACTGGGTTTTTTGTCTGTGAATAAAATGGTCCAGATCTGGGTTGGTTGCTATGGTAACTGTATCAGGAGCCTTGCGCTCTATCTTCCTCTGCTGACAGTTCCTGTGCAATGAAGCCCCTGTGGGGCGTGGGTGCCTCTTCATAACCTCACGGAATCACCTTCTCAAGAAGACAAAGTTCACTATGAAAAGTCAGGCCAGCTCTTCAAAGAAAGAAGTTCCTGGTCACCCTTTGTGGTATGTGGCTCTGTGCTTACGTCTGGCCCATTTAGATCAGGATCTCATGAGTTAGTTTGCCAACCAAAATTTTTGGTTCCAAAATCATCAGGTTCATGGGACACTAGACTTTGTCTTCTCACCTCCTCAGCTAGTAGCAGACATGGCCTTCTGGAATTTGAGGTTTACTTACGCTAATAAGTAATTAATCATACTTCAGATTTATAAGCCCAACCACATGTAGGTGAAGTTCTGCCTCTTGGGCGCTAGGATATTATCTGGCAGCTGTCTCCAGGTAGGACGTGAGGCTGTACCAAAGGCACTCCGGAAGGTTCTCTGGGCTCTTGGCTTCACATTCTTGTCCAGGTGGAAGGCTTTATTCATAGGGATGATCTGAGGAAAGTGGAGCTGGTTGATTTATGTTCAAACTCCTGTCTTGAATAGCAGCATTATTGTCTATGTCTATCTATAGAATACTTCTTAAATAGTAGCTGTTTGTCATGTTATCTCCAATTCTTCCTTTATTTTTCTACTTGATTATCTCAAAATTCGTATATCCCAAACCAAATTTAATCACATGAAATCTGTACTACTTTAGAACAACCCAACTCGTCTGTCTGTAGTCACTGCTGCTTCTCTAGAAGACCCATGTCGCCGTGGGGGGATGAACAATATGGGAGTGTTGATTTTAGATAAGGATGTATTCGCCAGGACCCAGCTCCTTTTTCAGTTGGTGTCACACACTCTCCTTGCTATTTCTGTTTTAGCTACTTGGGCCTTATTGCAGTTACTTCCTGCAATGGAATCCCTTCTTTTTTAGCCCTTAGCACAGACTACCCATTCCACAGCCCTTTGCATAGGCTTCCCCTCCCAACTGATGTTTGCTTCTCTATTCACTTAATTTCTTCTTAGACATCATCTAGACTTAGTCTAAGTATTAATTTCCCAGGGGTGCCCTTTTCTAATTTCTCATAGGCCAGGTCTCCTGTAATACGCTCTCATGACTTTAGGTAATTTTCATCTTTGCCAATAATTAAACATGGGTGGTATTATTATTTTCTCGATGTCCGTCTCCCTTGCTAGACTGTGAAATCCAGAAGAGCAGGTCATCTGAGCTAATGGAGGTCATACATTTTACTCTAAGAAAATCATTGCACGTGAACCTGTCCCCAGATTGATTCTCACCTCAATATGTAAAATACGTTGTTTATTTTCTGTATCTTCAATGGTGGCAGGTACTTCCTTTCCGAGTTGCCATGGTGCTCTATGGGGGCACACTGAGCTTCTCCTGTTTGGTTGCTTGGCAGGTTTTCCTTGATATGTCTGAATCTCTACAGCTCTGGTCCGGGTACATAGCACTTGGTTGGGTTTTGATGACTCGTCATTGAAATTTCTCATTAAAAGCGAGTGGATGGTTGTTTGTACACCTCAGAACTGAGTTTCGAATCAGCTGGTTTGGGGGTTGAGGCCCAAGGGTTGGAGATTTTTTCAACTCTCATGGATGGTTGAAATGGTCAAGTTTGTGAATCTCCAGGGTAGAGACTCAGTGGCAGTCGTGGAAGATAACCAACTGGAATTGGAGTTATCTTTTTATGAAGGAAAGCGGGTTTGGTCTGAGGAAGAGCTGGTGCTGCACTGGGAAATTCCTATTCCGTCTCTACCCCAGGGAAGCTCGTGGAGCCTAAGGATCAGGACAGGCTTCTGGGTCTGTGGAAGTTTTAGAGGAAAAGCTAGGGGATGTCACAGTTATTTATGGAGACCTCTTCCCTAGCACAAGGACAGGCAGTCAGCCATTGATCTGCTTTTTATTGCCAAATGTAGTAACAGGAACATGTTCTTTCCTGATTCTGTATGCTACATGGAGGGCCAAATCAATTAAAATTTTCTCGAGTTTTGCAGATGGTACATTGACTTGCATTCACTTATTAATTTATTTACTTCCTCAATAAGTGCTGACTGAATGTGGATATAACAGGATGCCAGTTCTTGGGGAGGTCACATAAAGAAAATGCTATCCAGGCAGGCTGAAGAACTTAAAAATCCAAGTAGACAGTACATACATTCCAAACCTGAGCGCCTGAACATTCTGTGATTAAGAAGGGCTGGCATTTGAACCAGACAACGTAGCGAATTATAATTAGTGTGCACTCTGAAACGTTGCCTTACCTCTGAGCACCTCAGCGTCCTGATAGGAACATGCCTCTTCTATGAACGATAACAAACAACACCAGAGGGTTGCTGTGAGCATTAAACAAGGTTATTCCTATAAGGTGTTAGTACAGAGCCTGGCATCCAACAAAAATCCAAATATGTATTAGCTGTTATGGTAGAAAAGACAGCAACCCAGGTTGGTTAGCAAGTAGGGCTGGGATAGAAGTTCGCAGAGTAATGTAGAAACATGGAGACAGATGTGGTCACAGGCCACTGGGAAAGAAAGCCCCGTGAAGGTAGGAGATAATCTTGAGAAGGATAGAAGATGCTCTGAGTGTGTGGGTGGGGTCGAGGAGGGGAGCTCCAGGTAGGGGTGGATATACTTGCTATTTGAAATGTGTAAAATCTGTCCATTACTGGCCTGTACCCTCACCTCCGTTCCTCAGGCTGCAAGGCAGGCTGATATATTAATTGGTTATGTCCAACCGTCCCCCTCTAGGCCTGTATTCAGCAAGTGTGGTGATTTATCGTTATGGACCAAATGTTCCGAAATGCCAGTTGCAGTGCTGGGGAGTCTAAATTTAGCATATGAGTCCTGGGTATTTAGAACTTAAAGGGAAATTTCTAGATTCTGAGATCAGGTTAAGACCATTTTGGCCCTTTAACTGCAGTTAACATTTTCCTTGAGAAATTCCAACCTTTAACAGCCTCCATTTGACAACTTGCTGGCCAATATTTATGTTCCGCTCCATTAACATCATGAGGGCTGGCTCTCCACTTTAAAAGATATGCATTTGGCTGGAAGAAATCATTGCTGTTTGCACATTTCTCCTTCTCATGTACACACACACACACACACACACACACACACACACACACACACCATGGGTTAATGACATGGCATGCTTCTAACTGTGTGAGTGTATGTACGTGGTCCCCTGGAGAGCAGGTAATGTGGTGTCTGTGCTAGATGTGACTTTATCTGATATTTTTCCCAAGTCTTCATTTCTTCCAATTTAGTTCTAAGTCTTCTGTAGAACTTCTGGTCTCTATTGAATGTTTCAGAGTCAATCGTTTGAAATATATTTTGTTATAACATTCCCTAGTTAAGAGTCATGTGGATTTTAGAGTTAGGGCTGAGAGTCAGTGTATTAACCTCAAAGATAAAGGCATGGATCTTGGAAATCATATAGGAAGAGAAAATAATAAAAAATTTCCTTTTACCCCAGGTCCATGATTTTTAAAAAAAAAAGTCCAGTGTGGTGAACCACTAGATATGAGTTTGGACTGTTTGGAAGTTTAGGGACTTTTTGGAAAGGTATGTGTGAATGAGTGAGTTGTATTTAGTTAAGAAGTGATAGGATCTATGAATGCTTTCTCCAGAAGAAAAGCATGCAGGCCCACTGTGCCAGCTTTTGACATAGCCTTCATTCTGCTGTACTGAAACACACTGTTCACATACTCACAGTGTCCAATCACTCAGAGAACCACGGTCACCTTAATCTTATTTTTGAATGCAATAGTTAATATCATGCCCTAAAACTCTTGCTAAGTCAACACGCACATATGAAAGTAAACTTAATTCAGTTGAAAAGTCACATAGGAAGATTTCTGTTTATTGGTTAGAACAGGAGGTTGAAATTATATATATATATATATATATATATATATATATATATACATACTTGACCTTGTGGGAGCATCTTTCACATGCTGTCAGTTTAGACCTCTCAGTTTGGTGATAACGAGGATTGGCTATTCTTTGAATGGTATTTGCTAGGCAAAGAGGTGGGTCTGACAGATGAGGGCAGATCTGCACACCGGGAGCTCTAGGACACCTGAAGTTGAATTCATGCAATGTGGTTTTGCACCACAGATCCAGTGAAACCAACTTTGTTAATGTCTGAAGGGAAGAATCAGCTGTGTGTTTCGATCTAAGGTCTTCCAATAGAAATGATCTTCATGGGTTTCTTTGTTTGGATTTACATGACATTTGGTAAAGACTTCTTACTCTGGCCTCTGGGTAGCCTTTGCCCAACTTACCTATGGCACATAGCTGTCTTTATCTGTATACCCCTTCTGCAATGGCAACCTGGTATAATTATAATTTTCTTTTTAGTGTAGTCAAAAATGGGACTTGCTGGATCTTGAGACAAGAGTCATGGCTAACGAAGATGGCCGAAGCTGCCTGTGAAGTCTCACAAGTCACGAATGAACAATGTGTCAGAACAGTGTAGCTAGTCACCAAGGGAGGACAAACTATCTGCCTATGGCTAATCACTTGCCTGAAAATGTCTTTATGGAGAACCAGGACATTTTTATGTGTAATTCTTGACAAATCCTATTTATAGGGTTTGATTCTATACCCCAATTCTGTTAAGTTGAAGCAAGCTTGACTTATTTTAAGATTATTGTCCATATCACCTGGGTGATACGTGGAGATTTCTATCTGTAACAAAATAAGGCATAAGGCACGGTGAACAGCAGTGCGTTTTCTCCATGTTGTGATATCAACATTTTTATTTCCAAATTCTGTAAAAATATATCCCTTATTTCCAGAGGAACCTCATCAAGTAGCTATCGGCACAGCAGAACTAGACAATGTGATAAGTTTGACCATTGGATGCTGAAGGGAACTGGATCAGGCACTCCTGGAGCCATCTTTAGATGGGAGGAAATCCGCTGGCTCTGGCCAAGGGAACACTCACCCACCATTTTTTTTTCCTCTTCTCTCACAACAAATGCATTTGATTACTTTAGGAGAAATGGCTCCAAGGTATGCTTAACCCAAAGGTTTCTCATGTTTGCCTATGCTGTATGCACTGTGTGACAGGATGCTCTAAATGCAGGCTATTTAATTTGTGTGGATTTCTCTAGTTTACAGAGTTGAGATTTCTTCTCATGTAAGTGATCTGTTCTGAGTGGGGCATTTCACATTAGACATATTTCATATATCTATTGTGCCTTTGAGTTTTGTGAGCTCAATACCTCCATTAGGAAAGACACTCTCACAAGAGGGGCACTGCAATCTCAGTGCCCATTACATTTGGTTCAAAACCAAAAGAAACAATCCTTCTACTTTATCTGATGTTTTCCGGCCTGTGGTGCTCTGTGCACTAAAGTCCATGACACAATCATACTGGCAGCTTGTATCAGAAAAAAGCACAAAAGGGAAGTCTTCTCGTGAAGATGTGCACAGACTGGAAACATTCATTAAAAACAAAATCTGACAAACATTTATATTTTCCAAAGATGGTTTCTAAGCTATTACCTTCACCAGAACGCCATCAGCACTTACAGACACAATTCGCAGACACCCGGACGACGCCACTGAAACTCCACAGCTTTGCATTACACGGATTTTCATTTTGTACACAAGTGCATATAATGCAGCTTCTTCAACTGAGATGCAGCGACGGTAACTAAAGCAGAACACCCCTGGCAAACGCCCAAGGAACACATTGCAAAATGTGTTTCAGCTGTGGCCACATGGCGGCGCCACCGCAGGTATCAACCTGGTTTTCCTCTGGTTTCCTTTAGTTTCCATGGGCTTTTGAAGGCAGTCCAAACTTGCACCGAGTGGTTTTTCGTGGCTGTCGTCTTGTTCCTGCTTGTTAGAGCTTAACGAAGCTTGCCAGCGTGCGTTATGCGATGATGTTGTACGGTGATGAAAAACACAGCAGAAAAATCAGCTGGGAACGGAAGAGGCGATAAAACACAAAGAAATCCCGGAAACGGCTACCATTTGCTATTAAATGTAAGCACAAGTCCTCTGCAAAGTGTTAGAGCGAAGGCTAAGAGAATAAAACGCAGCATTAGGACGTATCGTTGTACAATGCTCGTCGATTTATGTGCCCCAAGAACACATCCTCCATTTTACGTGTGCTCCTAGGAGGAGTCTGCCTTGAATGACACAAGACCTTCAACAACTTGCCTCTGGCATAAACCTGACAAGCCACGTTTGTTTACTGTCCCTTCTTTTCCTGTTATGTGACTTCATCTCTCAACCCAGTCTCCGGAAAGGCAAATGAATGATTGCTGGGGCCTGGTCAAGGTTTGAGGAACAAAGGAGAAAGGCTTCTGAAGTATTTAACACCCAGGGAGTATTTCATGAACGATCTCCAGTCATGCTCCCCCAGTCCTAAGAAGCCAGCATTGTTTATAGCTTTATAGATGAGAGGCTGGGCTCGCAGAGCAAAGCCACCATCTGGCTTTATACCCAGTGTCTGGTAGAGACAGTTCTGAATCAGACTTATATGGACCGTTAGCCTAATTAGAAGGGGAAATGGTTGCACTTAAAATCATAACTGGTTTCTACAGCAGAAGTGTGTTGTGTGTGTGTTCCTGTGATGTGTGTAGTTTAAGGTGCTCTTAAGAATCACTGAGGAAATTAATTAGGTGGATGCTTTTTGTATGTTTTTTTTCCTGGTCAGATCATGAACAAAGGGAGACCTAGAAAAAACATGAGCTATATTAGTGGTCCTGGCTCATTACTAGAGAGTTCTGTCTAGGTCCACTACAGAAGAGGGTAGCAGAAACACAGGCATAGATCCACTCAGGGCCATCTGGAATATGACAGTCTTGTTTACCAGCTTGCCTTTCTCCTAACAAAACCAGCTCCACTCCCATTCAGTCCTCTCTCACTCACTGTGTTTCTCCTACACTGTATACCAGGCTTAATATAGACATCCCCGTAACTGGAGGAAGGGCAGAGCCATCTGTTATCGGGGAGAAAGAGATTCCTAAGTAAAGGAACAGGAAAAGACTCCCCTCTTCCTTCTACCCACCGGAGGGGCCTCTCCTGACTGGATTTCTGGATACTGCTTTTCTGTGACCCTGGAGGGCCTGGTGTAGAGCCTCTTTACTTCTTAAAGTTCACTGACACTAATTTGTTTTTTGAGAAATTTTAAGACTCTTTCAAAATCCCTTATAGTGACTAGAAATACCCTAGGGTGTTGCAAATTCAGAGTTTGGGGATTATTGTGGAGAATCTAAAGCTACAGTGATGTGCACAACAGCCAGTGGGATGCCCGGCGTGGGGTGTTTTGTCTGTCAAAACGGCTGACGGTGCTCAATTTTGCATCAGATAGAGTGGATCCCACCATCGGCACACCTACAGGCAGATGGTGCTTGTGTTTCCGTGACACCAAAATATTTGTGTTAAAGATAGCAGAACCAAGCCTGACCACTTTTATTTTCCCCATTTAACTGTTTAGCTCAGCCTCAGACAGGCTGCATGGGGTGTTATTGAGAGCATGGGCTTTGGAAGCAGACGGGGCTGGATTAGACTTTCTATGCTCCTAAGCCCTGTGACTTGGTGTCCTAGTTTGGAAGATGGATCAATGGGCAAAATGGTAATAATTGTATCCCTTGGACTATGTAAGCCCGTATCTGGGGTGAAGACGGTAAGTAAATATGTGGGAAGCCACATTCTGAGTGCTTAGTAAATGCCGTGACATCTCCTTTTGCCTTGTCTGTCTCCTTCAGTAGAAGATGGCCTTGATTAAGGACATGGTGACATGGTGGACACTTAGAGGTGGAGGGGATCCTTGGAAACACAAGTCCAGTCATCCAGGGAAGGCGTGGGAACCAGCACCATGGAAAACAAATAGGTCAGGTCTTTAAGACTACTCATCAGAAGAGCCTTCTTTATATAAGAAAGAAGGGCAAGACGAAAGGAGAACCAGAATGAGGTCAGAAAGTGTGGCAAAGGGGTCTTAGGCCAGGAAGGAAACAGCAGGCTCCTCCCTTCAGGTTGAGGAGTCCAACAATGGTGCCTGCCTGTAGGTTGAGGAAAAAGGGCAAATTGAAGATTTCCTAAAAAGAAAGAGACATGAGAGGAAAGAAGAGATTTAAAAAAAAAAAGTGTCCTAAGGAGGAAGGAAGCTAAACAAGAGGCAGAACTTGTAAACTACCAGCCATGACTGCAGACGTTAGACCAACATCACCAATGACCTTTCGTATCCTTATAGTCTCTGAGCCGCCCTCTCTTTCTCTCAGTGTACTCGTCTATCTTAGACCCTGTTTTAGTTTCTTAGGGCTACTCTAACAAAGTACCACAAAACTGGGTGTCTCAAAATAACAGAAAATGCACACAGGCCGGAGATTAAGACGTCAGCCAAACTGCTCCTCCTGGAACCTGCAAAGCAGAGTTCTTACTCTCTGTTTTCTCCTCATTCACCAGCCATGTGAACATGGTCACTGCATCAGGGCTCACCTTAGAGATGCCATTGTAACTTGATCACCTGCAGAGGCACTGAGACAGTTCGATACATAACAGCGTCGTCCTACCGACGGTCTGATGGCAGTTCTGTTCTCTCTGCGGAGAATTCACATGTGTACAGAACATTCTGGGAACCATTTCAAGGAGACCACAGCCTTTTGTAGATCCCATACAAAACTTGCTGTTCCTAGCATAGGCAGGTAGTGTCAGTATTACCCTGGGGGTTTTCTGGAAATCTAAAACCATAGACTTCAGACCTCTACACCAGACTCTGCATTTTGATGAAGACCCTTGATGAGCCCTGAACTCAGGGTCTGTAGCTCCTAGATGAAGATTCTTTCTCCTGCTTCCTGTCTGGTTACTTCCTAGGAGAATCGAGTTTACCTGCCCAATTCTGCATCAGTGATCAGCATATCTGCTTCTAGGATAGCCTGTATAGCGTTCCCTTGGCCACAGATGAAACCATGCTGACTTCTAACAAACATGCCCTAGAATCTATTCTACATAAAGGCAAATAAAAGTTATTAATTAAACATGTTGAATAGCTACTTTTTGCTGAGCCTCCAAAATGAAGAATATTTGTCTCCCGCATGTTCTGACTCTCCATCTGGGTCCCATCCTCAACTTTGGGACCTGTTTGTTCTTCAGGATCCACAGGAAGGACCACATTAGAAATTGTGGCCATTTCCTTTCTGTAGTGACTTAGAGTTCTCCCTCCATTTCATGAAGCAGCTGGGGACTGACTGACTGACTGATTTACTGACTGATTTATGTTCTTTTCTCATTTCTACATACAGCAAGAAAGGCTTACATTTAGAAGTTTCTAGCAGGGCTGGCAGGATGGCTCAGCGGTTAAGGGCACCGACTGCTCTTCCAGAGGTCCCGAGTTCAATTCCCAGCACCCACATGGTGGCTCACAACCATCTGTAATGGGATCTGATGCCCTCTTCTGGTGTGTGTCTGAAGACAGTGACAGTGTGCTCATACATAAATTAGAAGTTTCTAGCAATTTTGTCCCAGAGGTAGGGTCATAGACTCATTCTTGGCATAGATTTAGAATGGGGCCTTTTACCCTTTTATTACACAAATACAAGGAGGCAGGCATGTTGGTTGAATTTATTAAACATGCCAGTTTGTCTTTTAAACACATTTTGGGGGTTATTGGCCTTAAGTATCTTTAATTATGTGACTGTCTTAAGCAGAGTCAATGAGCATTTTAGACGTTTTCCTTGAATACATTCGGTTAATACCATTTTCCAGAATTATCCATGCAGTTACCATTGTCCCTCCTACAATTTAGAGTTTCTCCTTCTGTTACGGATTTCCTTTGGCTTTCCACTGTGCTTAGTATCGTCTAACACGTGATCATACACTGTACAGTTCACATAAGTGCTACCCAGTGAGCCAAGGGTCAGCGTCATTCTCCCGTGTTTCTCAAGTGCTTACAGAGAGCTGGCTTGTAGAAGCCGCTAGTAGTGTTGAATAAATGGTTAACTGATCTTTGTCTTAAAAGAACAAACACTCCTACATTTGTGCATATTTTGCAGGTCATGATTATTTTAAATATTTTATTATAGAAGTCAGTTTTTCCTGTCCCTAATATTTCGGTATTTACATATTATATTTCAAATATCATCAAATGGCCTCTTCACCGACTTTGCTGAGGACTTTTACTTTAAAACCCACAAAAATTTAAGGTGATTTGAATAGCTTTGGACAGTTTTTTTTTGGTGGCATTTTGATCTGTAGGTTTTGTTTTATCTTCCTAACAATGTTTTAACAGTGAGTTTTCTTTTGTCTTCGTAATGTTTAAGAAATGTTCCTTCATCCCATCTGTATCTCTCTCAGTTCTGTGCTGCCGTGGGAGTTGGGTCAGAACATTTATTGGAGACCTCAGGGGTGTACTAGTGCCCTGCCTCGTGTGGACTGCTGACCCTTGGAGGGCAGGGATAAAGGAGAACGTGGGAGGACTGAGGACAGGTGAGTGAGTCTGAAGACACTGACTTATGGCTCCCAAGAGCCTTCTAGTCCTGCTGAACTTCTTAGCACACAATTTCAAACTTGTTCTGAGTGACTTAACCTTGCTTATCCATTGTCATGGTGGAAACCTGTGTAGCCTCCAAAAGCCTGGTGGCAGGGCTTTGGCAGGAGATGCCAAGTGTTCTAATCACCAGTGCGAATTGAATGAAACATGGGGACTGAATGGTTGAATGGTTATCCCCTCGGAATTTAACAGAAATACCTTTCTGCCTTTATAAATGTAGGTGCGTCCTAGGTTCATGTTTTTGCCTGATTCTTGAAAGGTGCCTGCTGACTACTGGAACAGGCCTGACTGGGCTGTGTGTGCGTTTTCTTTTAACAGAATAACTGGTTCTCCGTTGAGAGTTCATCTTTGTCTAGCTCAGGGAGAGTGGAGTTCTAGGTTCAGAGGTGAGAGAGAAATCTGGAGATCTTTTGGGTATCTGTTTTAGCATCTGATGTGAGAGGTCTGGTCAGGATCCAGAAGATAGGCTTGTTCTAGGGAGCCCAGGGTAATGTCTTACAACAGTCCTGAAGGGACTTATGTCTGCCTGAATGGAACTGAGGTGATGGAAGTTGAGAAGGCTTGAGAAATTTCTACAGATGGTTATGGGGAACTTGGAGAATTGAAGAAAACCAGTGGTTTAGAGTAAGGCCATTTGCCAGAGGCGAAGGACATCTGTGGAGAACATGAGAATTCCCTTAGAGATCTCTGAAAGTAGAGGGGTTGGGTAGCCTTGTCACAACTTGCAGATGGGTACTCAGAATGCTTGCCATATGAAGGTAGCGAGACCTGACACTTTTGCCTCGAAAGCTGGTGACAAAATGTTTATGCCACCAGTAGCTGTGGTCTCCCTCTGCCTTACACTTCCATAGGTAGCCCATTTTCAAGACACAAATAGATGTCCAGAGAAGTACATGGGTTTTCTTTCTCTTTCATAGAACTTGGCCTTTGCTGTCCTGCCAGGCACTTAAGACATTTCCCATAGGGGATGAGAACTTAGCTTCTCTAGGTGTCCCTTTCAGATTTTCTTCTTGGGGTCCTGGAAGAGAATGAGAGAGCCCTGTGTACCTCAGACCACAGAGGGTAAGGACTTTCTTTCCCAGGGCAGTGGGATGACACTAGAGAATGGGCTAGCATGGGCTAGCCATGGCTATTTTAGGACAGTCAAGACTGCTTATTAGCTTGGCCCTATTTCTCTGGATGAAGAAGTTGAGAATTTGCCCTTTCTGTTCTATGGGAACAACTGAAACACCCTGAACTTTGGAAACACTGACCTCCTCAGGTGATTCTGGGTGGATTTAGAGAACTTTTCTCAGCAGGACTTGAAACTTACTCTCCTTCAGAGTACTGTTGAGTCCTGGCAAAGTAGGTGGCCTGGTGGGCACAAAAACAGAGGGTCCCGAGTGCTCGTGAAACTGGAAATGGAATCTAGGGGAACACACCATATTATGGGAGTCAGTCGATAGACAAGACTTAACTCCATTACTTTTCCCAAAATGTACCATACCGAATGTGAAATGACCATGACGATGTGGATTATCTTCATGAAAGTTTGTCTCCTCTTTCTGGGGCATACTTCTGTGTGAGTCTCACTCCAAAGAGCTTTCATTATAACCGATAATGGAGAGGCGCTTTGACACCAGGATGAGGTATTTCTGTATCTGAACAGCTTCCTTAATCTTTTCATTCTTGTAGGTAGGATGTGAGAATCATCCTAGCAGGATGTTATAAAGCACTGAGGATATGTTAGCTTAACTAACTTCTCTCATGAATAAAATCAGCTAAGGAATGCTTAACCGACTTAGTTTCCACAAGCCACACACTTCACTCTGTCTGAAGACCTGTGGGTAAATTCATAGCCTTAAAAAGTGTGTGACGCTTGGCGTTTTGTAGTCAGGCAGGGGCCAATGGCATGGAAAACTGGAAGTAGCTTGTGTGGTGTTGTTGTTGCCTGACATGGCTGTGGTGGCTGCTTGGACTGCACAGAGTCACACACCCGTCAGTGATGGGGACAGAGCTCCAGCCTGACCTCCTGACTCAGGCTGTGACTCACACACATGCCGTTTTGTACACTACCAGACAAGCTCCCAACTCGAGCATTCAGGATGTTGCTGTAGAGTGAGATGTAGGAGGCCACACTTGCACTCAGATGTTTAATTCCTAAGAGACGATGTGTGAGAGAAGCACCGGACGCCAGGCTTCGAATGCTACCTCATGACTGAGAAGCATCATTCTGGCACACCGTACTCCCCTTGGTTGTCCCACTGAGAGTTAATGAGGCACACGTGGCTTTGGTACTCAGAAAACCTTGACACACACTGAATATTTTTTTTCCCTGTTTCTCTTCTTTCTAGGCCTTTGTGGCAAACAGTAGATGTTTAAAAACAAGCTAATGGTACATGCTGTGTTAGCTTCTTATGGAAAGTTATGGAAGGGAATGAGAGAGAAGCTCTCACACATAACTCACTCTAGAGAGCCCCAGTCACCCCCAGGAAATGCAAACCCTGCTTCCTGGGCTCCCCTCTTAACGCCAGGTCATCCCAAGGGACACCTGTTTTCCTCAAACCCACTTCCCTGACAGGTTGATGCTGGCTGAACATTTTGCAAGACCTGGGCTAGGTCTTGTTAATTTCATATTATCCCTGCCACCTACCCCGAGTTTCATCATGTTTATTTAGTGAATACACAGTAAAAAGTCTTAAAAATGCCCCTGATTAATATATTTTGGCAGCGAGAAAGGAGACAAATTAACCAAGCTTTTCCAATCTCATCCAAAGTTAACTCGCAAACTCCATTTTAAGGAAGGGCTTCCTGTGAAGGCTGCCTTGGAAAGCATTGTGGGCCAATTCCCCAACCTGTAATAAACTATATGTATAAAGATAGCAGTGTTGTTATACAATTTAATTAGTGCATCACTCAGACATTTGGACCAATGCCTGGCTCTTTTCCTGCACGTTCATTCAGCTTTTAGTCTAACTCCCGCGTGAAATAAACAAAAAGGCTAATTGCTTTTGGATTTTAGCACCGGGTGAAATACCTGGATTCATTATGTGAATCATATTTTATAGGTAGATTAAAGGTTCTATTGGCAAATGAAAAATTCTACGATGACAGCTGTAACGTTCAAAGGCAAGGCAATGGAAAGGCCCGTGCTCCCACAGGCAGCATATGGACCCATCTGACATGCTCCTGGTTCTCATAGCAGGGTAAATGTTTGCACACTGATGAGGACATTGCTCCTGGCTGGGAAGAATTTGTGTCATGGCTCTGAAGCAATGATGGGCTGGTAAAGGTTTAAGGATTTGTGTCCATCAGGAAAACAAAACAAAAAACAAACCAAACCAAAAACCAAAACAAACCCCCTTTTGTTTGTAAGTTCAGACCGCAGCTGATCTTAAGGAGTGGGGACCTGACTCTCCCCAGTCCTCTAGCCAGTGCTTCCTGGGGCATGAGGTGGAGGGAAGGCCTGGTTTCAGAGGCCAGAGCTTGCTTTTAATAATCTCTCCAAAATACAGATGTTGGTGTGGGGAGTTCTGGAGCGGACCCCTTGTGAGCATGTTAGGACCCAGCAAACCGGAATGCCTTCTCAGCTTCCTGAAGAACAAGGCAGGTGGATGAAGGTGAGTTTTATCCGTCTGGTGCCTTCAAATGTGTGTGAGGCCAAGGTAGGATATATTTGTGGCCTATGCAGTCAGACATACTTTGCTGTTGAGTGTTTGGGGCTGCCTGGGAATAGAGTGAAACTGGTTTTCAATAATTTCTGAGTTGGGCTGGGTATGGGAGTGAATGTCTGTAATCCTAGCACTCTGGAGGCTTGGGCAAGAGGATTGTGAATTTGAAACTAGCCTGGGATACCTAGTGAAACCTAAACTCTATTAAGGAATATCGATCAATCAATCAAAGGTTTTAGAAGCATCAGACACAGTGCAAGCCACTCACTTGCTACTATCTGCAGACCAATGTTGCACAGCAAATATGAGAGAAAGTAAGGCTTAACCCCCATGGTACAGAGTAAGCTTGATGCTGGATTATAGAGTTTTCTTGAGCCCTGTGTTTGGAGGCTGTAGACCATAGAAGGGTCCTGTACAGTTGTATTAAGCTGAAGACCTGCCCACCTCTCCCATTTCCCATGGCGGTAAGTATGTGATGAATTATAGTCCAATCAGAGTTTTGACTCAAAGTTGCCTAGAGACAGCTGTGAAAACCATGTAGTGCAAGCAAGGTTGTTCTGGCTTTCCTCCAGGCACAGCGGGCTTGCAGAAGGTTAGACGTTTGAGTCCCTGGCTAGGAAACCAGCTGAGTTTCCTGTCATCTCTGCTAACTAATGATGGCAACGTACTAATAAGAAGTGAGGATGGACTTCACCTGAAGTCCTAGCAAGAACTGGAGACACAAACAACCACTTACCTGGTCTTGTCCCTTACCCTGTGCCAGGCAGTGGGTTGAGCACCTTCTAGCCATTATCCTAGTTAACCTCATGCTCCCAGTGGTCTAAAGCTCCATACCCAATGGGAAAGCGATGTTGGCATGGAGAACGGGATGGTTTGACTCTCAAGCTAAGCTGCTTGCCTCTATGTTGTACCATCTCTATGCATGGAACATGGACACCATGTTGCGTATTTCCAATGAGCGTTGCACACGGGCAAACCCAGATGTTCTTTGCCCATTTTTTCTTTTTTCCTGTTCTAGAGGGGTTGCCCCTGACAGCCCTGCTCCTGACCTTGCTCAAGGAAGACCTTCAATACCCACCTCCATCTGACTGAGTTCTGTTAAGGAAGATAACACTCACATCTTTGGCTCTCTTCACGAGTGGAGTAAGCCTTCCATTCTTCAAAGGGAGAACTCCCAGAAGCCAGCAGTGCCCTTGACAAAACCAGCTCAAACTCAAGCTGACAAGGTAAGTTTTCTTGATAAACACACATTTGAATTAGCAAATTTACAACAATTATTGTGCCCAAGAATAACCCAAAGCTTCTCCGGGATGAACAACAAACCCAAGAAGCTAGTGAGTTTTCACGCTGGGAATATGCTGACCTGGTAGAGAGCAGAACAGACCGGAAGAGAAAGCAGGGGTTGCTATGGTACCAAACCTGACACATTGTCTTCAATAGACCTATCAAACCTCTGATTCCAAGTTACATCCTGCAACCCTTAATACATCCTGCAGCATGCAGGAAAGGATGGTGATGTCAAGATACCTGTGCCCCAGGATGTATCAGCATCATGTTCCCAAACACTAAAGGCTGTGCTCGAGTCACTGACTTTCCTCATCAGCTGGCCTTTCTCTTTCTGAAAGAAACAATCATTTCCCTTTCTGTCTCCAGAAAAAGAGCAACATGGAGAAATTATCAAGGAGTAAGACATCACTAAAGATATACAAGTCACATTATAAGGACTGAGTATGTTGTATTTATACATTTAGAAACACACACACACACACACACACACACACACACACACACTCACACCACTGCTGCTGCCACCATCACCACCAATAACTAAAGACAAAGAGCTTCATGGATTTAAGCGAGAACAAGAAAGGGGTATATGGAAGTCTGAAGAAGTTGGGGGGAGGAAAGGGAAGGGTGGAAATGATTATAATTATATTATAACCTCAAAAACAAAATTACTTTAAAAGGAAGTAAGGGGCTGCCTCTAAAGCTGTCTTGCTTCTCGTTTTCTGTGTCTCTCCCATTCTGTACCACACTCTGCCTGGCAGTTCCCTCCATCTTCCCCAGGACACGGACTTAGAACCAACCACACAGTCATCAGAACCAGTGGTCTGGGGTAAATGTAAGGAGAGGACAAGGGTGCATAACATGCTTTCTTGATTCTTCCTTCTGCTGATAGACAGTGTCTCTGCTTCCATTACTTTGCTTGGGAACAGTGCTTCACAGGACAGGGATGTTCAAGTGCCTCTGAGATGTCCCCAGGGGTGCTGTGTCTGTGTTGAGTTTATCAAAAAATCTTCATGCATGAAAGCAGAAGCGATTCTGTCTAAGAGAACGGAGGGGACTAATGGAGAAGGGACAGGGACAAAAGGGAATGCAGAAGGACATGATGGGGTGTGGTCCAAGAACACTCTGTAGTTGTGTAAAACCCAGAACTGTGTACATTGAAATACACCAATTGAAAAGGAGGGAGAGCCAGGGGAAGGAGGAGGGTGTGAAAGACAAGTGGAGGACTTTCTTTTAAGGAAAGGACAGAGGGCATGTGAATGAGGAGGCTGGCAGAGGGCTTCTTACAAGCCTCTGAGATGACCCATTGTAGGTCAACTTCCAGCTTCCCTCCCCTTCTCTCTAGAAAGGTAAGTTTCACCCATCCTTAGACGTTGTGTTACTTTCCACTCTGGGGTAACCTGGGGTGTGGCTGGGCATTAGTGGTGTCTCACACTTCCTGTCACAAAGCAGCTTCTTCCTCATTCCCACTCTGAGAAGATCTCACCAGGTCTGAGAACTGGGAAAGGAAGTGTAGCCTCTCACCCTCCAGCATCTCTCACCTTTGCAGCAGCACGGGTTCACTCAAGGTCTAAAATAGCTTCATGGAAGCTTACTCCACGCATAAGACCCTATTGGTTTAATTCAATAAATATTGGTGTGTATGCATCTGTGACAATTCCTATTGGCTGTGTGACACTTCAGGTTCTCTAGCATTGGCTAGCAGTACGTGGAAGTAATATTATGTAACTTTGTTTTGTTTTTCTTATTTCATTAAAGCATAATTACTTTGATATTCATTCATGTTGTGTGTGTCAACTTCTTCTTTGCTGCTTTGTAGTAGTCTATTATGTCATTATTCCACAAACTGCCTATTTCTTTAACTGTTAGTGGAGGTTTGGATTATTTAAACTTCATATTGAAATATAGCTCTTATGAACAATGATGACCAAGTCCCAGAATGCACTCCATTTTCTTGAATGAATATTTGGGAGTGTAGTGACTCAGTCTGTTGATAGCCTTTTATTTAATGTGTGTGTGTGTGTGTGTGTGTGTGTGTGTGTGTGTGTTTGTGCTTGAGTCATTAGCTTTTATCATTATTCACATGCTTCATAGAAAAAATGGAGAAGGTAGTTCAGGGCTATATGAAAATGAACCCAGGGTTGTATAACTCGTTCTGTCTACAAATAGCTGTGAGATTCCCTCACATCTGTCAGAGTGACTTGCATTGGCCAGATGTTCTTTTGCTGATATAGCCATGGGCTGTCTGGGATCAGCCTTAAGGTGGGAGGAGCAGAAGATCTTTTTGTGGGAGTTATACCTCCACCCCTTACATCTTTAGGAGCTTGTGCAGGTGCAGGTGCAGGTGCAGGTGCAGGTATGGGAGCTATCCATGGTGCAGGAGCATGGGGTCAAGCTGGAAATGCAGGGGTAGGGGATACCAGAACATAGCTAATTAAGAAAAGTTGTAGAGTGTTCCACTTCTATAGAAGCTGCTAAACTTTCTCCAAAGCAGCGGGGCCACTCACATTGCCACCATCATTGGTGTTCTCCTTGCTCTTCCTTCTCACAAGCACTTGACTGGGACCATCACATCATTCTTCAGTGACAGGGTCCTGAGCAAGAGGGGCCGGGGATCAGAGGTAAAGAAGATAAAACAGGTGAGTTCAGAAGGCCTTTCTTAAACTGTGACTTATGCCAAGCAAACTTAAGAAGTTCAGCATCTTATTTATATACTATTCACAGGGGAAAATGGAACTGAGTCAGTGAAAAGTTAGCATCCAATGGGACAGAGTCAAGTGGGGCCTAATCAAGGACACATGGTAATACAAGGGGAACACAGGCTATCTCAAGGGCATCACAGACTGAGCCCACAGTGGCTTTGGGAATGATAACTCCAGTCTCTTTTGGGGAATAAACCAAGTTTCCAGGAACTGAAACATTAATTCCTTTGAGGCCCTGGTCTTAGGCTCAGACTGGACCTTGCCAAGTGTGCCCCTGGGCAAGGACAAAGAACTAAGTTCATCAGGAGCCCCGGGAAAGCCTTGTATAGATTCAGCTTTCCATGAACACTTGCTGTGGTCAGCCAAGACAGGAGAGTCCAACAGGCAGAAGCAGCAGTCTACTATTATAATCTGCACGTCCATGGCTGTTAGTAATTATTGTACTTCTATGTCATCTACAGCTCCTCTTCTGCTCAGTTTTAAATTAGATTGTTTTCTTATTGAGATTTGACCTTCTTTTTTTTTAAAGATTTATTTATTTATCATATATAAGCACACTGTAGCTGTCTTCAGACACACCAGAAGAGGGCATCTGATTTCATTACAGATGGTTGTGAGCCACCATGTGGTTGCTGGGATTTGAACTCAGGACCTCTGGAAGAGCAGTCGATGCTCTTAACCGCTGAGCCATCTCTCCAGTCTGAGATTTGACCTTCTTGTCTGTGGTCTGGATATCAGTCTCTTGTCAGGTACGCAATTTGCAAATATCCCACCCCTGCCTGTGTCTTGTATCTTTGTTCTTATACCTCTGTCCTAGAGTAATGCATTTGATTTTGATGAGGCCCAATGAAATACACAGGAGCAAACAAGGTCTTTGGGAAAACGAACTCAGAATAGCTACTTCCAGCTCGTATCCAAAGGGGATAGAATCAAGAAGAAAAGAGTCCGTGGCATGCTCAGAAATTTACTGGAAAGAGTCAAGCTGAGAAAACCATTCAACTGCAAAGACACACTACCTTACCTGGGTGAGGAAGGATAACTTGGAGAGGAACTGAGATCCCAAATTACAGAGCCAGGAACCATGGAGGATCCAAGGGACTTCCAACGTTCAGTAAGCCAGATACATCTTTGCGTAATCATTCCTTTGTGTCTCCCAGTCTTCCTCTTCTTGAGCAGGAATGTCTTCAGTAGTTATGCTAGGATCTCTGTTGTAGCTTGGAGTGTGTGTGGATGCTATGCTGAGACTACTCTTGTTGGTGGGTATGTGGGGCAACGTCACAGATCTATAGATGACAGGAAGCTGTAGTTGAGGTCAGCAATTACACCCGAGGTGATTCAGCCATGTGTGCAGTTTAGGGAAATGACAAAAGTCTGGGCATGTTGTAATGGGAAGAGATCTGTGGGTCCTAGGGAAGATTCTGTATTTTGCACGTAAGGAAATTCATGAATCATCTGAGACCAGATGTCCTAGGTATATTTTATTATTATCCGTTCCCAACATTGGGACAGAAGGGAACATTTGATGACTTTGTGTAAAGGCTGGAACAGGAGTCAGGTGACAGGGAAAGGCAGTGTAGGAACAGTGGCCTTGGTGCAGAGTCTGAGGGATCCATGTTGAGCAGTAATACTCAGACGTGGTCATTCACTCGTTCATTGGATTCGGTGTTTTCTTTAGTCTGCTGTCACCTGTCTGTGTATATGCCTGTACAATTCATGGATAGAAACTTACAAACAGCCTGCTGGTTGTTGGAGATGGGCCTGGGCAGATAATTAGTCAGAAAGTCGGAGACCTTGTGAATGAGACTGGTACCATTGAAAGGCAGATGATCCAAAGAGCAAATTTCTTCTCTTACATTTTTTACCACAGGAAGATGGCTTTCTCAAATCAAGAAGACCCTCACCAGAACCTGCTGGTAGCCAATGAGAGTTTCTAGGCTCTGAAACTGTATTGTTGTGTAAGTCACACATCCTGTGGTGTTTTGTTATAGTAGCCAAGACTAAAACTCAAGCCTTGAGCCTTTGGACGCCTAGTAGACATTCCCTGCACGCATCTACCTCCAATCCACTTTCCCTTGCCTGGTAATGACCTTACCTTTCACTTGTGAAAGTTTCCTTAAATTCTCAAGCCACATAGCCAGCCCCAGTCCTCAGTTCCAGTCGCCATGTGGCCCAGGTCATTGTATGTCACCGAGGGCTAAGAATGTAAGCAAATTAGTCCAAATAAACTCAATTGTGGGAGGTTGGTTTTGTACAACAGAGAAAAACTTGTCTGTCTCTGAAACATTAGGCTCGGAATGCTGCAGCCTCCATCTTGAGACTCCACCCAACACCAATACAGGCAAGAGGAGCAGAGGGTGTCCAACTCCTACACATGGGCCGCTAAACTTCCCCCAGCCAACCAAAAAGCTGGTTTTTAGTTAAAAATACTGTCTGCTGATAAAAGAAATAAGGGTGAGTGTTTAAGTTTTTGTGTTTCTCTCACTGAGGCTCAGAAAGGGTCACTTTTTTTTTTTTAAATTAACTTGAGTATTTCTTATTTACATTTCGAATGTTATTCCCTTTCCCGGTTTCCGGGCAAACATCCCCCAACCCCTCCCCCTCCCCCTCTACGTGGGTGTTCCCCTCCCCATCCTCTCCCCATTACCGCCTCCCCCAACAATTACGTTCACTCGGGGTTCAGTCTTGGCAGGACCAAGGGCTTCCCCTTCCACTGGTGCTCTTACTAGGCTATTCATTACATACCTATGAGGTCAGAGTCCAGGGTCAGTCCATGTATAGTCTTTAGGTAGTGGCTTAGTCCCTGGAAGCTCTGGTTGGTTGGCATTGTTGTTCATATGGGGTCTCGAACCCCTTCAAGCTCTTTCAGTCCTTTCTCTGATTCGTTCAACCGGAGTCCCGTACTCAGTTCAGTGGTTTGCTGCTGGCATTTGCCTCTGTATTTGCTGTATTCTGGTTGTGTCTCTCAGGAGAGATCTACATCCGGTTCCTGTTGGCCTGCACTTCTTTGCTTCATCCATCTTGTCTAATTGGGTGGCTGTATATGTATGGGCCACATGTGGGACAGGTCCTGAATGGGTGTTCCTTCTGCCTCTGTTTTAATCTTTGCCTCCCTATTCCCTGTCAAGGATATTCTTGTTCCCCTTCTAAAGAAGGAGTGAAGCATTCGCATTTTGATCATCTGTCTTGAGTTTCATGTGTTCTGTGCATCTAGGGCAATTCAAGCATTTGGGCTAATAGCCACTTATCAATGAGTGCATACCATGTGTGTTTTTCTGTGATTGGGTTACCTCACTCAGGATGATATTTTCCAGATCCATCCATTTGCCTATGAATTTCATAAAGTCATTGTTTTTGATAGCTGAGTAATATTCCATTGTGTAGATGTACCACATTTTCTGTATCCATTCCTCTGTTGAAGAGCATCTGGGTTCTTTCCAGCTTCTGGCTATTATAAATAAGGCTGCGATGAACATAGTGGAGCATGTGTCTTTTTTATATGTTGGGGCATCTTTTGGGTAGATGCCTAAGAGAGGTATAGCTGGGTCCTCAGGTAGTTCAATGTCCAATTTTCTGAGGAACCTCCAGACTGATTTCCAGAATGGTTGTACCAGTCTGCAATCCCACCAACAATGGAGGAGTGTTCCTTTCTCCACATCCTCGCCAGCATTTGCTGTCACCTGAGTTTTTGATCTTAGCCATTCTCACTGGTGTGAGGTGAAATCTCAGGGTTGTTTTGATTTGCATTTCCCTATGACTAAAGATGTTGAACATTTCTTTAGGTGTTTCTCAGCCATTCGACATTCCTCAGCTGTGAATTCTTTGTTTAGCTCTGAACTCCAATTTTTAATAGGGTTATTTGACTCCCTGCGGTCTAACTTCTTGAGTTCTTTGTATATTTTGGATATAAGGCCTCTATCAGTTGTAGGATTGGTAAAGATCTTTCCCCAATCTGTTGGTTGCCATTTTGTCCTAACCACAGTGTCCTTTGCCTTACAGAAGCTTTGCAGTTTTATGAGATCCCTTTTGTCAATTCTTGATCTTAGAGCATAAGCCATTGGTGTTTTGTTCAGGAAATTTTCTCCAGTGCCCATGTGTTCGAGTTGCTTCCCCACTTTGTCTTCTATTAGTTTGAGTGTATCTGGTTTGATGTGGAGGTCCTTGATCCACTTGGACTTAAGCTTTGTAAAGGGTGATAAGCATGGATCGATCTGCATTCTTCTACATGTTGACCTCCAGTTGAACCAGCACGATTTGTTGAAAATGCTATCCAGAAAGGGTCACTTAATGGAAAGGGATACACAGGAAGGGAAATAGCAGTGGAAGAAAAGGGCTTAGTGTCAGTGTTCTTGTGTGGGATATCGAGTCGTACAAAGCAACATTTCTCCAATATTTCTGACCATCTCTCTGCCTTGACTATGAGGTAGCAGTTTCAACTGCTTGAGGAAACAAAACAGAACGTAAATGACTTTTAACGACATGGTGCTCTACCCATAGATGAGTGTATCATTCAACCCTCATTGGAGAAGCTTCCTCCTGCAGTAGATGGGAATTAGCAGAGACCAACAACTGGACATAAGTAATGAGTGAGAGACTTGGAGGCCCTCAGTCCCACATGGGAGGTCTTCGTCAAATTCCTTCCCTGAAGGCTTAGGGAGCTATGTAGATGAGGAGACAGAAAGATCGTAAGAGCCAGAGATGGCGGGTGATTCCAAGGAACAATGTCTTCGGGACACAACAGGACTGATCTACATGTAAGTTCACAGAGACTGTGAAGCCCACAAAACCTGCACAAGTTCAAACAAGACAAAATCCCAGCACCGAGAAGGGGAAATGGACCCAGGTAGAGTCCTAGCCCTAACTAAAGAGCTATTTGCAAGTGATGTTTACTGGGAAAGGGAAAATCCATTTTCTCTCGTGGAGTGTCACTGGGCATATCAGTCACATTCTAGATCAGGCACAGGATAGTTGGCCAATACAAAACAGACACTATGTTTTTTTAAGTGGGTTTTTTGTTTGCTTTTTATTTATTTATATTTTTGGTTTGTTTTAATTTTCATTTTTTGGGGGAGGGAGGGAGGGTGGGAGGAGTAATGGAGAGAGAGAGAGAAAGGAAAGAGAGATTAAGAGAGAGAGAGAAAGAAAAAGGAGGAGGGAGGAAGGGAGGGAGGGAGGGAGGGAGAGAGAGAGAGAGAGAGAGAGAGAGAGAGAGAGAGAGAGAGAGAAAGAGAGAGAGAGAGATTAGAAAGAGAACCTGAACCCTGAACTTGGGTGGGTATGGAGATAGGGACAATCTGGAAAGAGTTGGGGGAGGGGAAAGCATGATCAAAGCATATTGTATGGAAGAAAATTTCTCAATAGAAAAAGAAGTAAACCTTTAAAAAAGGAGAAAAGACCCCTCCCCAGCGCTATTCCTTCATCAAGAGACTAGGAAAAACATAAATGAAGACCTCAATCCCTTCCTGTAATGATTTCTCCTTTTTCGTTACTAGGCCTCCCTTCTGACTTATCCACGCTGCTGTTGCTTTGTGGATTCTGTGTGTCCTGTGATTTCTTCATTGCAAACTAAAGATACTGGGAATTCAGAAGACGCCCTACCATTGGAGATATCCTGGCTGTTTTTGTTTACTCAGCAGTGGCCTGGCTTTACAGTTATTGATTTTAGAAACTCACTGCAGAGTCTGCCACTTGCTATACAACAGCACGAGTATTTCCTGTCCTCTTGAGAGAAAATTTGACATCTTATCCTAGGTCAGTTCACACCACTTACCTTGGGGGAGGGAACCACACGTGCGACTGAGCCTTGATGGCAGCAGGTGTGTGTACCCATGTGCCTGTATGACTATACTTGCCCACATCAGCGTCGTCATCGTCATCATCATCGTCCTTGTCATCATTATCATCTTCTTCATCATTTCATCACTGCTGTCATCGTTGTCATCGTTATCATCACCACCGCTGCGCATGCACACACACTCAGCACAGACACGTATATCTTTTTTTCCTCTCTCACAGTAGGCAAAAACAACTAAACTGTTTCAGTTGTGTCTCTTCATTAGAGTCGGGAGAACACATTACAACACCTTAAACTACGCGATCCCATATTCACTGCCTGATGATCACAGTGCAACTGACTACATTATGGAAGGAATATGCTGAAAGGCAGGCTCCCAATGGGCTTCTTCCATTCTCCAGGGAGTTCACATGGCTCCCTGGGACTGAGTGAAAGGGCTGGTATAATGTTCAGTTCTTTTGCGCTTTCCACAATCACGTGGAAACCCATCCTGGCTGGTAGCCAGCTGCAACCTTCAAGGCAGTTGGGATTCCAGATGCCTGGATTATAGACTAACATTTTTCACAGCTTAGCACCTAATTTAATAATGTTGGTCCTTCTGTCACAAGAGCCTTGTGTTAGGCTTCTGTCACCCATGTCAAGGTCCAATGGGGAGTCTTCTGTCTATCACCATGGGTTGTGTGAGACAGCACTCCCTCAGTTTTGGTCACCTTCTGGGAACAGCCCAGCTCCTGAAGGATATTAGAGATAGTTTTGGGCATGATCCTTGCTGTGCTACCAGCTTTCTCCTACTCCTTCTCCTACATCTCAGTCAGCTGCCATGTAGGACCATAGACTTGAGGGTCCTTAGTCACTAGCCATCTGGGGTTTCCTTTGTATTTTCCAATTTTCTTGCCCCCACCTCAAAGGCATTGGCTGACCCTTTCTCTGTCTGAACAAATCTGTACGGCAGTTGTGACTGTTCAGTTTAACGAGTTGACTAATTAAGTAAAACACAGCCATCCCTTTCTCTAAAGTGTCAGCTCCTAAGAAGAGCGCTGCCTCATTTGCTTTGCTATCTCCTAAATAGAGGAACCCTGAAAATATTGTTGGATAAGTGAATGGCACAGAGGAGCAGTGTTACTGATAGTTCATGCTAGAAAGAAATCACCACAGTGATGCTCTGTGTCTTGACATGGCTTTCTTTCACAGGCCTGGGCATTTGTCAAAGCCCATGCATGGGACACTGTGCTTAAAATTCATGCACTTCACTCTATGTAAATTCTACCTGGAAAAAAGTACTATAAATAAACCTTGGACTCCACTTAATGATAATCGTGATCAAAGTGTTTTGGGAAAAAAAAAAGTATACAGATATCTGCAACTTACCTTGGGATGTACCACGAGAGTGGGATTACCAAAAGAGGAGTGGTTACATGGACAGTGAATATATAAAAATTGTTCATTGCTAGAATCTAGATGTTGGCTATACAAGTGGCTTCACAAGTCTCTTAACTTTTCTTTATGTTTGAAGATGTTTATGATAAAAAAGAATGGAAATATGACAGAAATCATCAAGGGGAACTCATGGTTCAATTTTGGCATGAGGCTTCACCTAGAGACAGCTTAGCTCCCTGTAGGTTAACTGACTACGTGACCCACAAGAAGTCCTCTGAGATCCCCTATTAGGTATACCTAGTTGCAGAACCAGAAGCTCAGCAGCCTGAGAGCTTGCCTTCACAGCATCTTCCCCTGCCACCCTGGTCCTCGCTCGCCCCTGTCATTGCATAAGGGGCTGCTGGGCTGGAAGGATTGTGGATGCCCCCCATTCTCCTGCTGAGTTGGCGTTTCAGCTCTTTGCTTTTATCCCTTGAAAAATCTATTACAGGGGCTCTTGTCCTTTTCCAAGGGAGTCCAAAAAGGGGGGAAAGGACTAGCAGAAAATATTCAAAGCTCTGGCTTGGAATTACAAAGAGAATGCAGGGACATTCTGTATGAAAAATGTTTTCTGGAGGGAATGAATTATCTCTTTCCTCTCAAAAACAGAGGTTAAAAAAAACCCAGAAGACAACAAATGTTTTCTTTGGAAAGTATTTTTCTTTTATCACCATCCCCTCTTCTTCTTTTATTATTGGTAGGAAATACCATTATAAAAAATAAAGCGGACCCACACTCCCTCCCCTTAACACATGAAGTGCATGTATTTGGCTGTCTTTGGACAGCAATATTTAGAAAAAAAATTAGGTGGCTACAGAATGCATCCTTTCCATCCCTATAAACCCCGAGTAAGCACTCTTTCAGCTTCCAGTCAGTATTTAATCAGCATACCATAACTTTTATGGGGCTGAAATGAAATGCTTCTGAGATACTAAATTTCAAGTGTTGCTGTAAACTTTGGTCATCTGAGTTTGATTTACATATGATGGGCCCATCCACTGTGATGATGGGAATAATGATGATTGTTGGGTTGATCGTCTGGGAAAAGGTACACACACTCACACTTACCCACCCTCACAGTCACCATCTGCTTTGTGTCTTTAGCATAGAGTCTAGGAAGTGAATAGCAATGGTGAGTCACAACTTTTATCTGTCAGAAACAAGTGGAGAGTGCTTGACTTTCAAGGTAATATCAGGGAACCAGTTAGGGAGCTTCTGTTTGAAAGTCACATATGCACCTAGAGAATGAAGAAAAGTGAATAATTCATGTCTAGGCGCAGGGAAGGTCGCACTGGGTAAGGCTCAGGTTTTACTGCTTCGTAATTCTTGCTGTTTTGACTTGATCATTAAACTGTTTTTTCCCTCGTGGTGGTAGAATGTCAGGGATCTTTTAGACCTCCCATTACTAGGGTGGGAGAGAGTGCCTTTGACCCAGGAATTGCAACAGAAGTTCTGAGGCTCATTTTGGCCGAGTTTCTTGAGGTCATGAGTTCTTGTGACCTTCCAGGTAATGAATCATTTGTTCAACTCAAATCATCTGTTTGTTCCCTGAAGACAGAAATATTTGGGGAAAAGATGAGGGACTAGAAAAATCCCTGACAGGCTGGAGAGATGGCTCAGTGGTTAAGAGCACTGACTGCTCTTCCAGAGGTCCTGAGTTCAATTCCCAACAACCTCATGGTGGCTCACAACCATCTGTAATGGGATCCGATGCCCTCTTCTGGTGTGTCTGAGGACAGCTACAGTGTATGCATGTAAATTAAATAAACAAATCAAAGGAAAAAAAAAAAGAAAAAGATCCGTGGCTCAGAGAAGTTAGAAGTTAATATGGTACTCCAAAAACTTGCAATTGGTTTGAGCTCTGTGGGTTCTCCATTCTGCCAAAAAAAAAAAAATCAATAAAAGAAAGAAACAAATAAACAAAAACCCAGGCCGTGGAAAGACCCTTCAGATGGAAACACGTACTGCCACGCGTGTGCCATCGAACAGGATGCCCAACCTTCTTGCCTTCAAAGACAACATCCCTTCTCTCTGCTTATAAGTCCCTAAGGAGAAGACATAGTCTAGAGCGAGAGAGTGGAAGAAAACAAAGGTTATAGTTTCAGAAGCTAGAGGGTGTTCAGTGAAAATCTTTTGGCGAGTGAACGACCAGTGGGTTGGAAGTTCATTGCTGTCTCTGTCTCTTTGTCTCTGTCGCTGCATCTCTCTGTGTGTCCGTCGAGAAACTTGAGAGATGTGAACTGTTGCTGGCTGCTGCTGAACGTACCTGGGTGTTGGTCCAGTCTTCATGGACAAAGCAGGGCAGATAGGCCTCCACCTCTACCCTGCTCCTTTCTCCTTAAAATTGCGCTTGCCTCCCGGTGTCTCATGTGTGTGTTGTGGGCTGGGCTGGGGAGCCTGAGCTTGGGCTCTTCCAAACGAGTCTGACTGGAGAGAAGGGAAAAAGCTGTGTGGCCTGGACTTGTCCTTTCTATGTCCCTGGAGTGGGCCAGGGCCTAGGTTCTGTGATCTCACTTATTTGAAGAGTCATGGGGAGTGGCCACAGAAGTATCAGTGTGACATTCTCTTCAATCTTTCCAACCAGATACCCATTGGGAGTGGGTGGGAATAAAGCTTCTTCTGGGGTGCTAACGAGACAAGTGAGGAGCCTAAGACTTAGCTGGGGCTATGGCAATGAAGGAGTTGAATGTTTAGGGCAAATGCAGGGACTGCAAGGGTGGTTAGTGACCTCCCTAATGGGAAGATCAATTTCAGCAGACGTATCAGGGGACCGTGATTCCCTCTGCATTATCAATTGAGGGAGTGAAGGTTGGCTTCATTAAGCAAGCCAGAAGAACCTCCCACTACAGGTTTAATTAATTAATTAATTAATTAATTTGTAGGAGTGAAGCAGGCTTCTGGATTCAAGGGCTTGTAAGAAAGTGAGATTTTGAGATATGTTCCTTAAGATTTAGCAGTTCATAGGAGGAATATTTTGGGACCTAATAGACTAAGGGGTTATCAACTGAACTGTATGGGAAAGCCCTATGGACGAGTGACACCACTGGGAAAAGGTGGAAAAAATTTGGTCCCACAGAAATCCAGTTAGGCAATCCAGCTTTTATTCAGGTGTGTTTTATGATGTGCAACCAGCCACAGCTGGACATACTTCCCATGGTCCCTTTCGTGAGTGGAGTAAAGAACAGGAGAACAGAGAGGGTGGAAGCAGGAGTCAGGAGTTACACCGCACTCTACAGTTTCGTTCAAACGCGCTGGTCACTGCAGACTCACAAGCAACCTTGGGCTGCCACTGGATCTGGTGGGGCTGTCATTTACTCAGATGGAGGACTGGGGAGACAGCTCAGCAGGTAGGAGTGCTTCAAGCGTGAGGACCTGAGTTTACATCCCCAGCTCACATGTAAAGTGCAAGGCATGACCATATGTTTGTAAACCCGGTGTCATGAAGCAGGCAGAGACAGGGTGTGATTGGAGCTTGCTGGCCACCAGCAGATCTTCCGGCTCAGGACAGATCCCGTGTGAAGGGAAACAGTGGCGACAGCTGAGCGGGAGGACTGAGCCCTCCTCTGCCTTTCAGCCATGCACCGGTCTATGCATCTGCATACACCTGTGTACTCACACATAGAGAGTTATTTCAGAACGGGGAGTCAAACTATCCTGATTTCACAGAGTAAACGTTCAAAGCAACCTGTATTCTATTATTTCCTTTAGGTTGGTGCTATGCACAATTGAATCTTGATTGTTATATTTGTTAATGCATTTTTAATACCATTGTCTTCCTTAGGTTGGCTTTCTCTTAACAATATAAATTTCTCCCGATGTTTAAATTTTAATTCATGATGACTGGGAGTCTGTGTGCTTCCTTCCCCACTGGGAAACTCAGCCTAGGATGTGGTAGGCCCAAGTTGGGGTTCCCTGACTCCTGAGCACCCAATTGCTCCTGGGGTGAAGCAATAGGTTGACTATATCAGGCATTAGATATAGTAATATAAAGTTAACGAGACCCTTCCCACCTATAACATTATATTAAATTCCATTTAAAATATAGAAAGCCATTTGAGAATGTCTTAGAATCCCACTGCTGTGAAGAGACGGATGACCATGGCAACCCATAAAAGAAAGCATTTAATTGGGCGTGCTTACAGTTTCAGAGGCTTAGTTCATTTTCGTCATGCCAGGAAGCACGGTGGTGTACAGGCAGACATGGTGTAGGAGACGTAGCTGCAGTTCTATCTCGAGATCCACAGGCAGTGGAAAGAGAGAGAGCCACTGGGCCTGGCTTCGGTTTTTGAAACCTCAAAGCCTGCCCCCAATGACAGACTTCCTCCAACAAGGCCACACCTACAAATAGCGATACTCCCTATGCATTCAACTATTGGGGGGCATTCTTAGTCAAACCACTACAATAATCATGCCAATTAGCGTCTCTGTTCAATGCCCTGGAATCTCCCGGAGTAGTGAGGACTTCACTGAGATGTGCCGTAGCAGCAATCATAACTCCCAGTGACTTAAAAAACTTGGCGCCATTTCTTGGGACTGGTGAGATGGCTCAGGAGATAAAGTATGCAATTCGAGCATGAGATCCTGAGTTGAGAACTCCAGCACCTGCGTGAAAGTCCCGCAAAGTGGCACGTGTGAGTAATCACAGTGTTGGAGACATGGAGACAGGGGCTTGCTGGGGAACCAGTCTAGCCAAACTGGTGAGTTCCAGGTTCAGTGAGAGACCCTGTGTCAATAAACGAGGTAGAGCACACTAGAGGAAGACACTTGCCATTTACTTCTGACTACACACATGCATGCACAGCGGAGTAAACCTGCACATACGTGCAAGCAAACATTTCAGTACCATGTCTTGGCTGGGCTGCATATTGAGTCCAGTTCATGTTGTCCCTTTTCCTGGACACCAACGGTAGGGGCAGCCCTTGCTGGCAGACTGCCGACCCTTGAATAGAGAAGAGGGACTCCGAGAGTTTCCACCTAGAAGTGACATACTGCATGTTACGCTTCACCAGAGGACGTAAATCGTCTGTCCACCTCAGACTCCACAGTGCTGTGGAATCTCAGGTTTGCTGTGCACTTGGATGCAGAGCTCCACTCCCCAGGCCCCTCACGTTGCCTTCTGGATGAAAAATATAAGCGCCATCAAACTCTTTTACATGCATTGCAACCTTGGGCAACAGAGGCAGCTGTATGGCTTTGGGCAAGCCATTTAATAGAATTCTTCATAATAACACTGTGGGGTTGTTTTGAAGATTAAAGCAGAAAAATGTTTTTCTTTTTCCTGTGTGCATTAAAAAAACACAGAAATGAGGACACATTGTGTGTCTGGTCTGAATGCATGTATGTGTGTGTATGAGTGTGTGTGTGTGTGTTTTCTGTGTGCATGTGTGTATGTGTGTGTAAATAAAAAATTTTACACGGTGCTTTTAAGGTTAGCCTTATTTCATAAACATTTCTACACGTTATTCTAAATTTCTTGTTGGTATCCTTTTAACAGTAGGGTAACATTGCAGAACACAATCCAAAATAAGACACACATTTCTATACAAAAGGGCATTTTGCATCTGTTAAATGTTCCCAGTTTGCAGTCACTCCTTATTATCCGGAAAGCTGCCACTTCATTAAGGGAAGAAGTGGAAACCCAGGCTGGAATCGCCCCCAACGGTTCCCCGGTGAGATGAATCAAATTTCCCACTGAGGACCATGGGTTCATATTCCCTTCTCCAAGTCCAGGTTTGAGGGGACTTTTCCTCGAAGAGGAGTGCTCAGTGCTGTTTCCTATGTTGAGAGAGCCCCATGTAGACTTTTAAAATTGCATTCGCCAAAAGAAATGGGTAAATTGAGTGTTCTCCATAGAAAACAGTGGTTGAGCATTGGGGACCTGGTAGGAGTGGAAGGAAGACTGTAACCCTTGAACAGACTCACAGGACCATAAATATGACCAGGGAAATTAACACACCTCATTATCCTGACTATGTATCATGGGCCATCAATTTCAAAGCCCCTAAGGGCTGGGCCCTTAACAAAGTACTGTATTTTTTGTAAACATTCTTAAGCACTATTTTTTCTGACCTTAATTGTCGACTCCTATCTCTCTGACTCAGAGGAAATTTAAATATTGGAGAAGGATGTAAATAATCCCCCTTTAGTTCATTTATTATCTCATTCACTCTTGGAAGCATTTATTGACAGGCCCTAAGCTGAGGGAGAGTCAGTCTCTGGCCTCAGATGCTCGATGGCCACAGGTGATGTAAAAGGAACTGATGTGACGTTCGTTGCAGAGTGGTTTAGTTTATTACTGGGCACTGTGGGGGAACACAGAAAAGGACACTGTGGCCAGCCTGGGGATGTGAGGGAAGGTTGCCATAGAGGTGGCAGTCGGCTAAGACTAAGGGCAGAGGTTGTGAGCACTTTGAATTACAAATCCCTAGACACCTGTCAATCCAATGAGGAACCCTGGTTTCCCCGTCTTCTGTCAGGGAGGGGATCCTAGTAAGACAAATGACCCTTAGTAAAGAAATTTAGGCTGGTGTGCTGCAGGTAGGTTGAAGGTAGGAAGTTATGATTTCTGGGCCCTCACAACACTGTGTGTAGGGCTGACAGGTTTTCAGAGGCCTTCCAAAATGTTTGAGATATTCTCAATTCAGAATTAAAATAGTAAAGCAAACACCTTCTTCCTGCCTAATGAAAATGAATATATGTGAGGTTCATGCGATTCTTATATAATTACACATTTATTAATAATTTATATGAAGCTATCCATTTATGCAAGTTTATTCAGTTTATCAGTGGGTTACACAGCTGACTGCACATGGTAAGCAGGAGATGATAAATGCCTCCGCCACAAAAGCCAGGAGCAGATGGCCAGCAGGCCCGAGACCAGGGCTTGAGCCCACCTCTCTTCTGATAAATATAAGATTTTGGTCAACTTACTCATCCTCTGAAATTTAAGTTTTCTCTTTTGACCGGCCAGGATAAAGCGGTCCACACCGGCTGTCTTGTAGAATGGTGGTGGAGCAAGCCAGATAACAGATGTGACGTGCTTTGTGAGGCATCGTGGCCTGTGCGAAGGCCAGCCGCCTCGCCTGGCTCCACTCCAGCCTGGGCTCTGCAGGCTGTGGTTCTTCTCACTGCTGACATCTGATGGATGCTCCGCTTCCCTGCTGGCAGCTTCATCTCCCCTAATGTAGGGGAAGCCACACGGGGGACGGTTATTCTGGACTCTGTTCTGACCAGCCAGAGGGAATAAACAGGTTCGTGCCGTGGAAAGGATACCCAAGGCTATTCAGTTTGTACAGCAGCTTGTGTACATCATTCCCCTTCTCCAAACGGTCCGAAGAGGAAACCAAGGTCTGCTCATGGCTGTATACTGAGGAGACATTTCTCCAACCTGGGTGCCTGATTCCACATCCGTGCTTATTCCTGAATGCTCCCTGGGAGAATATGAAAAACAAACAAACAAAAAACTAAAAAAAAAAAAAAAAAAAAAAAAAAAAAAAACCAACCCACCCCAAAACCCAAACCAAAAAACAAAAACCCAAACTAAACTGAGAGGTAGTCATGGGTTGAGGAAAACTATCCATCCACCACCCTTCAGATGGCAGGGACTGACTGTGACTATGTTTTTTTTTTTTTTTTCCGAATGGGATTATGGGAAAAGAAGAGGATGTTGATAGCAAGTCTAGGAAAGAAAAAGACTTGGCTATTTTTCTTGGATGGCAGATAGACTCTGCTCAGGACCCAGAAGAAGAAAGGCCTGAAGGCTAGAACCTATGATGTTATGTCAGCTGGGAGCAGACGGAGATGCAGGACTTCGGGGTCAGGCGCTTCTGAGTACAAATCTTGCTGCTGTCACCATCGTGTCTGTGGGGAAGTCATTTAACTTCCTGTAGCCTCAGTTTTGTCCTATCTGTAAAGAAATAAAAGCGATTTTTTTTGTTGTGGAAAAAATAGCTGAGTTACGTGGCAGACTTCTAGCTCAGTGGCTGGCACGTGATAAGCATCCGACAAAAGGAGACACTTATCCTCCTGGCCTCAACAGAGCTGAGTCCGTCTGAGCCGTGCTGTATAGAATGCTGCGTCTTCTCCAGATTCATGTGATGCTGAAGTTGAGACCTTTGGGGTAGTTAGATCCGGGGTCAGTCTATCCTGGTTAGTGCAAGAGAGACAAGGACCCGTCAACCTTATTTTCCACATGAAGAGAGGATGAGGAGAGTTTTGGCCAATAAGGCAGCCTTCCCTAGACCCCCTAATCTTCTAGCACCTTGACCTTAGACTTGCCAATCTCTAGAACTGTGAGAAGCTCATTTCTGTTGATTAAGTCACTCTCACGGAATTTTTGTTATGGTAGCCTGGATGACACCCTGGGTAGACGTCTACCTAAAACAGCACCATGGACAGATGCTTGGCTGCTGGCCAGGGTGTGGAATGGAGGAATGGAGGATGTCCTGAGGGCCACACCTCTTATACCTCCCGGCTCCGGCCGGCCTGGGGCTCTGTGAAAGCTTCCTCTGAGGCAGTGCTTGTTCTCTTCTGCTCTCCTCACTCCCTAGAACACCAAGTGTGTGTACAGCGACTCTTGTACATGGCACAGTCACTTTCTCAGTCGGGCTCCCGCCCCACAGCAGGTTAACGGTATAGGGTTGGGAACCTGAGCCCGAGTCTTTGACCTACCATTTTCCAGGTATGACACTCAGTATCTAACCTCTCTGTTTTGTAGTTTTTCATCTAAAAAATGGAGTAATAGTATTTATAACACACGAGTCTTAATGAGTTAAGTAAGTTAATGCATATAAGACTTAACACAATGTCTACCACACAGCATGTACTACTAGCTAGGTCTTATGGCCACCACAGTATACTAGCTGGTTTTCTGCCCCTGATCTGTCTCCCCCAGAATTTACGAGGCCACAGACACTAGAATAATCTTCCAACACAGGCTTTTGTACTGAAACCTCTTGCCTTAGGTTATGGGGTGCTGTCCCTGTTGCCTATAGGTTGACACCTGACTGCTCATCTATAAGCGAAGAATTCTGCAGTCCTCCAGGCCCCTTGTACATTCCAGTCATCCTCCTGTGCCACCACCATGAGAACCAAGTCACTGACTCAAGTGTGAAATATTCTCAGGACCCATTTGGCTTTAGTAACTTTCCCTCCCATTGGCTTAATGTAAATCTCTCTCTGCAAGTCTGATCCAATCTTTATGTATACAATTTCTATAATTAGCATCCTCTTTTAAGTTGGAAGCAATCATGAGAATAGTATTTGACACAGCGTTTAGGCACGGGGAAGGGAAGACTTCAGAAGCTGTCCTATCTTTGGGCCTTGGGTAGGGGTCTTTGGCAATGACGCATCCAAGAATGGGGCTGAGGAGAGAACGGATGAAAAGATAGTCATATGATGCCCCACTGTGCTCAGGAATGGTCTGAGCTGAACAACTCAAAGAGAAGAAAACTCCCATTACCACTGCCTGTGGTTGAAGGTGAAATGGTTGTTAAGTCCATCGCATGAAAATGTTTACATTTTGCAGATTCAGATTCAGGTTTAAACCAAGGGGCACACCCGACACGCTAGGTCTAGGAGTTCCTCTGAAGGACAGCTTTCTTCTCTTAGATAAATCTTAGAGGAAAAAAAAGTCCTACAAAGCCAGATGACCTTACTTTGGGAGTTTGTCCTCAAGAATTAAAGAGACCCAGCCAAGGACTTATTGATATGAGCACTCATGATGACATGGTATTAGTTTTCAAATCCAAAAGCATTCTGAAGTGTTTAAGAATGAGAAACTATCTCGGCAAAATATTAAGCACACTGTCTTTACACAGGAATATTTTGCACTCATTAAAGTCACATTGAAAAGTATTTCTAACACAGGATAATGCTATCATCATGAGGCAAGCAGAAGAATGCTATACCTGGTAGTAAGTTCAAGATTAAGTGACAGCAGGTGCCTGTGAGTTTGTCCCAACTTTCCAGTAAAAAAA
>NC_141541.1:107300000-107427500 GCF_021556685.1 Rattus norvegicus | reverse complement strand
ATGAAATGGAAGAATTGGTGATTTGTAGGTACTGGGAGAAGACAAATTCAAAACATCAGCACAGCAAAAGCAGGCCCTGCCAGGAATTTTGGAGCCAAGGAATTCAGAAGCTAGACAGCTTGCTTCCTCCCTCCCTCATGTCTTTTGTCACCCCGACTCCAAAAAGAAGGACCAGTCGTCTTATAGGTCTCACTGTGTGACTGTGGCTGGCCTCAAACTCACAGAGATCCACCTCCCTCTGTCCACCAAGTTCTGCGATTAAAGATGTATTCCATTATACCATTATTCCATTATGTATTCCAGGTGGAAGATTTATTTTATGTTTAATTTATATGTGTGTGGTGTGTGCACATGAGTCCCGCTGCCTGTGGGGGCTAGGAGAAGGCGTTGGATCATCTATAGCTGGAGTTACAGGGTACCATGGGTGCTGGGAACTGAACTTGACTCTGTCTTCCATAAGGCTCTTCTCTAGCTCCAGATTGTTTTCCTGAGGTGATAGACTGGGTCTCAATGCTTCAATCTCTTGATCCTGTTGTCTGCATCCAAGTACAGAGACTACATATGCAGCCTCATTTATTGCATTCTGTACATGTGTCTGTCTGTCTGTTTCTGCACGGTGTGTACACACACATCCACACACACGTGCAGGCCAGAACTCAAGCGTGTTACTCAGAAAAAAAATTACATCTAAAAACATTCATCCGTCCATCTGTCCATTGTGTGTTTGCACATACATGTTTGGATGCCAAGTGACAACTTGTGGGAATTGTTTCTCCTTCCACTGTGTGGGTCTTAGGGGTCAGGGACATTAGCAAAGCACCTTTACCTGCTAAACCATTACACTGGTCCTCAATAAGGTTTTCAGTTTAAAAAGTAAAGTCCTTAACCAATTTAAATGCATCCTAGAATATTAATTTGGAAATATTTAAAAGATAGCAAAAGTAAAATCTAAGGTCATTTAGGGGTTGGCAGTCACTAATAATCCTGGCATCCAACTATAAATTACTTTTATTCATGTTTTTTTCCAGAACATGGTCACGGTGCAAATATATTTTTAGTGGTAACCAAGTTATTCCATTCTTCATTTAAGATCCTGTTGTAGGTATATTGTAATTGATTTTTACGATGGATTGAAAGTGAAAGACAGAGGTGTCTTAAGTGGATGCTAAATGGATGGACTACCTCCTAGCCATTCCTCGAGATACTTGCATTTTAGTATCAGTCTGGCCTTCTGGGCTTCAGGTGTATTTTCCCATGATGCCTCCTCTCTCCCTCCTTGTGGCTGAATCCTCCTTTCTTCCCTCTTTCCCCTCCCCCTGGCTGGTGGAAGTGACACTCTATTCTGTCTTCTGCCAGTCTACTGGTTGACTTTTCTTTAATTGTATTTTTATAGACAAGGCAGAGACTAGATGGTAAGCACTGCTCACACAAACTTGAGACAGGAGGCTCCTGATGTATTACAGTGCTGTGTCCTGAGTGAAATGAGATATGAGGGCAGGGAAATAAACATTTGAATAACACAAGGATGATCTTTACAGTGTAAACATTATGCCCCCAGTCTATGTAAAAATAATTAAATCCTATATGATTATTTAATGAGTAAGTATGTGTCATATGTCAGACAGGGCTATTAGATGATACAAGGGCATTTGTCTTCAAAAGTGTGCCATTGCTCTGTGTGTGGTGCTGTCCTGCTTGATACCTGTCTGTAGCAACCATTAAGCAGTTTGCTGTCAGCTGCTGCTCCCCCACCCTGTAGAGCTGCTTTTATTTCTACTTTTGCCCCCCACTGGTTTTTATTTTGTTTTTTAAGTTTTGTTTTGTTTTTTGAGACAGGGTTTTTCTGTATAGTTCTGGCTGTCCTAGAGTTTATCTATATACCAGACTGACCTTGAACTCAGAGATCTACGTGACCCCACCACCTGAGTGCAGGAGATTTTATTAAAGATTCACGTTTCCGCATGAGGGTTATGAGAAAGAAAGTCAGGCGTGCCCAGATATTGAGAACAGGCTCCTCAGAGGAGAACCTATCACTCTTTTGAGGCCAGCCAAGACAGATTAATAAGAAGGTCCAGTTTACTGAGAGAGCTCATCTTCAAAAGTACAGTGGACAGTGGACGAGGAAGACATCCAATGTAGCCTCTTCCTCTAGTGTCATTCGCACAACCGCCGCATGCGCGCACACACGCGCACACACGCGCGCACACACACACACACACACACACACACACACACACACACACACACACACACACACACAGAGATGTATCTGTTCCAGTAGCATTTCTTGCTGTGCTGGCATGTAGTCCCTGTACACCAAGTCAGGGCACTACTAAAGGTAAGAACGGAAGTGTAATCACAGATGGTTGGTTTTATTTATGCGTGGTGCTGGGAATCAGATTGGAGGCTCCGTGTGTGCTAGGCGAGCAGTACGCCACCTAAGCTACATCCCTGGCACAGGTCAATCTTACTGGACATTTTATATGTGCACTGCATTGTCCTGTATGTGAAAACCCGAGTGATGCTTAGCATGAATATGCATACGGATAGATTATCTTTAGCTGTCTGATAACATACGATGATGTTTATTTTTCCTTTTGTTTGGCTAAGCTTTCTGAGATAGAGTCTCACATTGTCCACCCTGGTCTCAAACTTGCTGTGTAGCGGAGGCTGTCCTTGAATCCCTCTTCTATAGTTCCATTCTTCCATGGAGACCATTGGTGTTTTGACCAGTATTGGCTGTTGTAGCTATTCCACTTACTGAGGGAAACCCAGATTACCTCAGCACTATGTAGTGAGTGCTCGCCACACCCGTAGGTAATGTCTGACTGTTGCCGCCCAGTTCTCCAGTGTTCTCATTGTCCCTGAGCACACGTTTCAGATACACAGTACTCAAGACTGGTTTCTTCTCCCACCACAGGTTCATGTCAGAGCCGGACTTTTTCATGGAACCGAGCTCCTGTGTAAAACCGTCGTAAGCTCAGAGATATCAGGAAAGAATGACCATATTTGGAATGAACAACTGGAATTTGATATTAATATTTGTGACTTACCAAGAATGGCTCGATTATGTTTTGCTGTTTACGCAGTTTTGGATAAAGTAAAAACGAAGAAATCAACAAAAACTATTAATCCCTCTAAATATCAGACCATCAGGAAAGCAGGAAAAGTGGTAATGAAATAACTTCAGAAAATTATTTATATAATGGCACATTTTAGGGCTGTGGGATAATTGAATAACAGAAGTTAAATTATTTCGTGTGACGAACCCTAAGAACTAATTTCAAGAAGATAATGAGTTTCCATGTTCATGTCTTTTTTATGTTGTTTTCTCAAGAGATTTCATGATACAGATTAATAAAACTTTAGGGTGGCCCAGCACTCATTGCGTAGCTGGGACACTCCTGCTTCAGCCTCTGGATCAGACAGCAAGTATGAACCGCTGCACATGAAGAGTAAGACATCTTATCAGCCGGCCCAGAGTTCCTTAGGTAGAATTCTAGGTACTAGAAATGTATTGACCATTCAGAGTTTAAATGCTAGGAAGCTCATAGATTGTACCTCACTCAGCACACCTGATGTAACTTTTAAGACACAAAAGCATGACTGATACCAGTTTAAATGAAAATTAAGCCTTCTTGTTAGTGTTAGGTAAGCTCTGTTGCTGTTTTGCTGTCATTTTAGTGTAAACAGACCTTTAACTCTCAGGATTCCTTGGATTTCCTTGAAGTCCTAGCTAAGGATGTTAGACCTGTTGGCCATCTTCCATGCACCCCCCCCCACTACATGTATTTCTTATGTTAAAGACAAGTCTTTCTGTGTAGTTCAGGCTGCCTGAGCGTCACTAGAAGTCTCAGTCCCCTTGCCTCTCTCTACTGAGGGCAAGTGTGTGCCATCAGAGTTGTCTTAGAACCAGCAGTGGTTTTGTTCTATGTGTTTTTCCAGTGATATGGATTGCCAGGGCCTCCTGTGCGCTCTGGGTGACCACTGACCCACAGTCCTAGCCTTTCCATTTCATATCACTAGTCAAATGATTTACTGTCCCCTCCTCATGCTCACTCATGCACTCCCTACTTCACCCCTTCTTCACTCTCTCCCTCCCCACACCAGATAGGGTCTCTTATAGCCCAGGCTAGCCCATCAATTGTAGCCAAGGATGACCTTGAACTCTTGATCTTTCTGTCTTGTTATCCTTGCTTGCATAGTGAGTTTGAGACTAGCCTGGTCTACAACAACACTAAAGATGGGAAGAAAGATCTAGGAACATAAGCACTCTCTCTGATTATTATGATATATCCTTCTAAAAATAAATTTTACTGTCTCAAACACCATAGAAGGGCTGATCCCTTTGTGGGTTTTTTTATCTTGAAGATAATAAAATTCTCAAAGGTTTCAGAAATGTGTATATATAAATGTGCACACACATTTATTTATTTGTTTATGTACGTTTAAAGAGGGTGACCGGGGCTGGCCCTAAGCAGGCTGTTTAGCCGAGGAAGACCTTGAACTCCTAATTCCCCTGCTCTCATTCCTAAGGCCTGGCAGCACAGGTGTGAGCCCTGCCACCAATTCTAAGTGGTGTTGAGAATCCAACCGAAGGCATCCTCTTGCTAGACAAATGCTCTAAAGCCTTCAAAAATCCTAGCAGGCCGTTCAGACAGAGTCCTAGCAGCGCACTGCCACTTTTGTTGTCTCATGTGTGGTTTGCTGTGCTACAACTGAAGGCCACTGTGCCCGCCTGGCTTTTTAAAAAACAAACAACCAGATCTCCTTCTATAGAGCAAGCTGCTCTTTATAGCCTGCTGTGCAGCCCAGGCCAGCCTCACACTCACAGCAGTTGTTCCCCCTTGGCTTCCTGTGCCATGCAGGGGTGAGAAGTGCCCCTCCCTAGTTAGCAGTGCACACAGTCCCTGCAGTCCCATGACGGATCTGCCGGCCACCCATCTTGTATTAATCATTTACAAACTCCCTCAGTTTCAGAAATGTTTCCGTTTTGTGGGCATGCTGTTTTATTGTGATGTATTAATTGGCTTGTAGAAATGTTCTTAAAAGTTATAAAAATACTGAAATGGCTTCTATACTGTTTCCGATTTGCATGGACTTTTGGAAACTACCTAGAACATCAGAAATTTCTAGTACTTACATTGAAACAGGGGCCGTGCGTTTTGCGAAATTACTTAAAGTCTATTCTGAGTTTATTTATGCAATGCCATTTTCAACAGCATTATCCTGTTGCATGGGTAAACACCATGGTTTTTGACTTCAAAGGACAGCTGAGGTCTGGAGACGTAATATTGCACAGCTGGTCTTCGTTTCCTGGTAAGATGTACTTTTTTCTTCTTTTCTTTTTCTTTTTCTTCTTTTCTTTTAATTTCCAATACAGGGTTTCTCTGTATAGCCCTGGCTGTCCTAGAACTCTGTAGACCAGGTTGGTCTCCGACTCCAGAGTTCCACCTGCTGGGATAAAGGTGTGAGCCGCCAACACTGGCTAAGATTTACATTAGTCATGACAGCAGCTGGTTACTTTCTTGCTGGTGCACCAGTCCATGTTTCTTTGACTCACTAGTGCACTATTTCAGTAAAAAACAAACAAACAAACAAAAAAACCTGTCTTGGTTATTTCTCTTTTGTTGGCCTTTTTTTTTTTGGGGGGGGGGGGGGTCAGGCTGGCTTTGAGTTCACAGAGCTCCACCTGTCCTGCCCCTGCATCCTGATTCTTTTGATTAAAAGCCCGTGCTACCTGTTATCTATACCCAGATTAACTGACACAGAGTATTTTGCTATAGACACGACGTTTCTTGTGTGTATATACATATGTATATTGTATATAATAAATAGTGTATATTATATTATATGATTATATAAATTATATGTTCTACTAACACAGTACATATGATTTTAATGAGAGTATCCTTGTTTTGAACATTTTATTTTTAAGGAAAGCTAAGGCACAGGACCATCTGTATAGCGGGCCTTATTGCTCCTAGTCTTCCTGACTGGTGACTGAATGCTCTGCAGCCACAGAGAGCAGCAAAGGCATTTGTTTTCCGGTTGTTAGCATTATGACCAGGCGGAATGAATCCTTCCATGTGCCTAGGCCTTACTGCTGCACTGTGCTAAATTGCCTAGGTGATACAACCTTTAGGGTATTTTCCTGAAAGAACACTAATTCCAGATTTTTATTTATTAAAGTTCCAAAAATGTTTTCTTAACTAACCAAATATAAATCCAGACTCTTTGCATGTTCTAGATGAGCTGGAAGAAATGCTGAACCCCATGGGGACTGTGCAGACGAACCCATACGCTGAGAATGCAACTGCCTTGCACATTAAGTTTCCGGAGAACAAGAAGCAGCCTTATTATTACCCCCCCTTCGATAAGGTAAGCTAACTAAAGGGCCGCATGCACGGAGGACTTATGTACGTCATTCCTAGTGTGCATGGTCACCCCACCTCAGTGCAGATCCAGTGGAGGGCTGTGCTACATGGCAGTTGGTTTGTGCTCATCGCTGCCTGAGTGAAACATGGCGTCTCTGGAGTTTGGGAGCTGTGTTTCTAACAGGAGATTTACTTGTTTGAGTTCTTTTCTGAGGTAAAAAGTCTCTTAGGTGCATTCACACATAACTGAATGTGCAGTGAGCTGTATAAATGCTGTCATGTGTATGCAGAGGTAAGGATACAATGGAAGGAGATGATTCCTGCTGAGTATTACTACTGTCGGGACTTTGAGGGCAGTGGCTGTTGAGACAGTGTCGCACTGTAGCCAGCAGGGCCTCGAACTCACGGTTAGTTCACACTTAGCTTTGAGTCGACAATCTTCCTGCCTCCACCTTCCAAGAGGTAGGACTACAGGTGTGAGGGCCATACCTGGCAGTGACTTCAGTAGAATCTCTGGTGAGAGCTTCTGTTTCAAATACATCCTTACTGTATAAGCTGCATGCACGGTTCTGAATGACGTTACTTGGTAGTGGCTGAAACAGGACTGACATGTTCATTTTGCATGCTAAGAAAGCTAGTGCGTAGGACTGGAGAGATGGCTCACTGGTTAAGAGCACTGACCACTCTTCCAGAGGTCCTGAGTTCAATTCCCAGCAAAACCAAATAAAGAGCTACACTTCTTAAAACAGCTGCTATGTTAGGAGCTCGCCATTTTATACATACCGAGCAGGTAAAAATGAAGGTGATGAATGTGACGAGTTTCTGTGCCCCTGAGCTGTCCTTACATAAGAACCTGTTCATGAGCCACCACTTCACGTGCTGCCTTCTGTGGTCTTCTGGTGACTGTTGTCAGCTATGGTGTGTCTTCAGTGATCACCAATCTAACAGACTGTACAAATACATTGCATTTATCTCATTCTAGAGACGTTGAGTTTCTTTACATGTATGATTTCACTGTCACTTTGTCATCCTTAATACTCAAGTCTCTCAGCTCCCCCGCCTCAGCCTCTTGAGTACTGAGACTGTAGGTGTGAGAAGTCCTCCACTGCAGAGCTCTATTCCTGCCCCTACCCTGTTTTCCTTTCTGTGAATCAGGCCTCACCTTGTAGCTCTGTCTGGCCTCCATTTAAAATTTCTTTTGTGTCAAGTTGCCTGGCAGGCCTTGATTGGTCCTTCTGTCCCAGTGAGAGTTTGATGACTACAAATGAGTCATACAGATGCAAAAGGCAGGAACTTCTAAAGTCCCCACTGCCCCTGTACTCTCTCTCTCTCCTGTTTTACACGGGAGTTTTATGCCCACTGCTTAGTAGTAGTGCTGCTCTCATGTGACCTTAGGAACCACCCTGTGCAGTAGGCTGGGGTCAGCGCCCTGCTCTGGGAATGACCACTTTTAACAAACTCTGAGTCAGTCAGAGGCTGGCACTTCCTGTCTCCTCACATTGGTAGGTTCCAGTCTTTTCAAGAGCAGGAGCCCTCTCTCTGAACCAAGGGAACTGAGAACTGCTTTTCAGCATCCACGGTGTCAGTGCTTCTGCAGGATTTTTACTGTGGAGCTGGGGGTCAGCCAAGTGCTGGAAACCGCTCTGTCCTTGAGCTGCACCTCCACCAAGCCGCTTTGTTACCTCCTCTCCTGCACTTGCTGCCATCCTGCCTCTCATTTCACTGCATCCCTCAGTAGACTGGCCTCAGACTTACTTCGATTCTGGGTCTTCCAGGACCTCGCCCATACTAGGCAAATCCTTTCCTCTTGAACACGCACCTTATGTCTTAATAGTTGTTAACTGTAGAAAATAAAATAGAATAAGGCTTACTGCTGAGTAACTTTTCTAAAACCTTTTTACTGATTCTTTGTGAGTTTCACAGCATGCACCCTAATTTACACATCCCCCATCCCTTTCTCTCTGTCCTTGTGACCTCCCCTTACCCACCAAAGGAAAATAAAACAAAGCATCCTGGAAGCTGTAGTGTGTTCCTGTGTCTCAGATATCTTTACTTGTAAATGTTCACTGCAGTGAATCATGGGTCTGTTTTGAGGCCCCTGGCTTCTGATATCTTATCAATACCCAGTCCTTACCAAGACTTTCCTTGGATATCCTATTGTTGCCCTGTGTCATGGGGATCCTGCAGCTTTGGATCAGCAGTGCTGGTCTCCATGTGCTCCAGCATTTCAAAAATGAGGTAGATGTTAGGGTGGGCCAACTCAGAGCCCTGGATCTGGGCATTGGTGGTGGCTGAGTTGGTCAGCCCACCAGCTCTCCCTTACCCACATCACCAGAGCACAGTCTTCAGCCCTGCCTTGGGTAACTCGCCCAGTGCCATAGCCAGCAAGAAGCAGGGTGAACGCTCCCTCGCTCAGCTCTCATGCTCTCCGGGCGGCTCACCTGCATTCATGTCACCAGAGCCGGCTCACTGTGTGGCACCGGTATGTTCAGGGCCTCCGCAGGCAGGGCCAGGTCATCTGCTCTCCAAACTCCCACCAGTGGTGAGGAGCAGGTGGAGGTGGGGGGACACACACCACCTCCTTTCCATGTCACCTCATGGCAGATGAGTGGCTGGCAGAGTCAACTCTCTGATGCTAACAGCTTACCCAAGGCCTGTTACCAGGGCCAGCTCCACTGTACTTCCCTGGGTGGCTGCCAGACCAGGGACATCTGCACATCTCTAATGGTCATATGAGCCATGAACATCAACACAGACCCAAACATAGCCTCAGGTGGCAGTACTGGCTGGGACTTCACCAGGGCCTCAGGTGGCCAGGATGGCTACTCACAACAGGCTGCTCCTCTCTACCCCCCTTCCGGTCTCCAGTTCCTAACATTCAGACGTGTGAACCCTCCTCTCCCATCTGTCCACCACACACTTGCACATTGCGGTGGCTCCCACTGTGGGCAGGCCATGTGGCCGGTGGGCCTCTAGGTGTCCTCCTCTGCCCACTCCTCGGCACGTGGGCCCCTGTGTATACGGCGTGCCCGTGCCATGTGGCTGCAGCCTGGTCTCTGGATGTTCTCCTTCATCCGCGTTGCCTGGCAGCAGGTGGACCTCTGTGTGTCGTCTACCTGCTCAGGCTGCTGGACAGTCGGTGGTCTCGCCTTTAGAACCCTTTAAATTTTTTAAGATTATCTTTATTTATACATGGAGTGTGTTGCCGACACATATATCTGTGTACCATATGCCTGCAGTTCCCAGGGAGGCCAAAAGGTAACATGAGAGCCCCTGAAACTCCATTTGCAGATGATTGTGAACCCCCATGTGAGTCCTGGGAAGCAATCCCAGGTCCTCTGGAAGAGCAGCAAGTACTCCTAACCACCGAGCCATTGCTTCAGCCCCACCCTAGTACCACTTACCTATCTTACTTAGGAGCCATGAGCGCCTTGCTCTGCAGTCCCCTCAGTGACGCCATGGTTTCCCTGTTGTCAGGGTTTGAAACCCTTGGGGGAACACTGAATTTTGGGGTTGTTCCATTTAATTTTTTTTCTATTTATAAAGGCTTTGAGTGCCAAGCATGTGTAGTCCCTTGTAATTGAAATGCATACATAGTTATGAACATTGAAAATATCACGACAAAATGTAAGTTTTTTTTTCTCCCAACAGATCATTGAGAAGGCAGCTGAGATTGCCAGTGGAGACAGTGCGAACGTATCAGTAAGTATCAAGCTCTATCTGGCCCTTACTACAGAGCTCTGTGTAATATGAGGGTCTTCACCTCATCTGTTGTAAGGAATGTGTGGGAGTCATAACTCTGACGTAGTCTTTGAGTGTGAAAAGGTGTGAGCAACTCATTGCTGGCTAAATGTAGCTCAGTGTTGATGGCTTGTATGACTTGAATGGGAAGCCCTTTTCTGTATAAGTTCAGGGTAGTGGCCCACAGTAGCTGCTGGTGCACACCACAGAATTCCAATGCTATCTTAGTATTGGTTAACTGAGAAGGCTGTGTTTTTTCAAGTAGCAAAGAAGAAGAGGGAAGGCAGGAGGAGGGCGGTCCTTTGGACTGCGGGAGCAAGAAGACACTGTAGGTGGAGGCTGTTAGTTCAGATGGCAGATTCACCAGGATCTGCCAAGATCCACCACCAGAAGATTTCTGATTTTTTTTTTTACATTTTTTTAATTGAATATTTTCTTTATCTACATTTCAAATGTTATCCCTCTTCCTGGTTTCCCCTCCAGAAATCCCCTATCCCATCCCCCTACCCTCTGCCTCCATGAGGGTGCTCCCCTACCTACCTACTCTCTTCCTCCCTCCCCACCCTGGCATTCCCCTACACTGGGGCATCGAGCCTTCACAGAACCAAGGGTCTCTCCTCCCACTGATGCCCGACAACGCCATCCTCTGCTACATGTGCAGCTGGAGCCATGGGCCACTCCATGTGTGCTCTTTGGTTGGTGGTTTAGTCCCTGGGAGCTCTGGGGTGTCTGATTGGTTGATATTATTGTTCGTGCTATGGGGTTGCAAACCCCCTCAGCTACCTCAGTCCTTTTTACCTCCTCCATTGAGGACCCCATTCCCAGTTCAATGGTTGACTGCCAGCATCCACCTCTGTATTTGTCAGGCTCTGGCAGAGCCTCTCAGGAGACAGCTATATCAGGCTCCTGTCAGCATGCACTTCTTGGCATTTGCAATAGTGTCTGTGTTTGGTGACTGCATGTGGGATGGATCCCCATGTGTGGCAATCTCTGGATGGCCTTTCCTTCAGTCTTTGCTTCATACTTTGTCTCCATATTTCCTCTTATATTTTGATTTTTAACTTAAGAATAGTTGGTGAAATTAGATTCTATCTCTGCACCCAGCGATTGTGTTACCTGTTGGTTCTAAACTAAGATTGTCTAGTGTTTCCCTTCTTGTGGGGATTCAACTGAGTGCAAGGGAGCGTAACCTTGGCCGAGCATGGGTTTGCCAGAGAAATTCAGCTCTGGAGAGGCAGAGCAAGCTTCGGTGGGACAGGCTTTGGGAAAGGGAAACATGTGTCTTGGTATAGGCTGGTAACAGACCTGATCACTGCCGCCGACAGCATGTATTGTTTTTTAATATTAAAGTCTATACATCTTCAAAGTGGAGACGTTATTTAAGTCTTACTGCTTCCCACAGAGTCTGGTCACCATGAGGTGGTGTCTAGACTGAGTAGCTAGCAAGCTACCAGAAGCCACCCACCTGCTTTGTCTTCTGCATGGATGGCTACAGATTCATGGTTGGCCTGGCCTTCACGGGTCCTGGGGCGGGGATGTGGGGGGCACAGTCCAGGTCTTTGTGTTGGCACACCAAGCATTCCTACCTCCGTTGAGATAGCTTCCAGCTCAGATTCTTACTTGGAACAACGCCCTCCCCCGTTTTCCACAAAGCTGTGGATTCTTGGTTTCTGTATTCTTGAGTTTTAAACTCTGGTTATCTGCCTGTTCACTGTAATGTGCCTTCAGGATTTAGACTCCTACACGTGGAGATTCCCAAGTATCCTGGGACCTGGCAGCTCCCAAGGGTCCAACATTTTTACTTCACTTCCTGACAGCACTTCCCTGCTGACAGGATTACTGTCACAGCATAACACAGGAATGGACATGCATGGCCAGCTACACTGTTCCCTCTTCAGGCAGATACCTTAGTCTCCCAATCCTTACTCTTCAGGCAAACACCATGTGAATTCTAGCTGCCCCCTACCCCTTACCCCCTTTGAATCTGGACTGGAGTTCCCTAGAACTGTGCCTAGCACCTCACAGCTCCCTGAGCCTGAAGGCCCCAATCCCTCGTCACACCTGCATTCTCTCACTAAAGGGTCCCTGTTAGGTTCACGTGCATTTCATATTCACACGTCCACCACATTGTAGACAGATTGGCATTAGACTCCTGTGAGGCAGAAGACAGATGCCTATAGTCCCTGAATCTCCTGCCTCAGCCTTCTGAGTGCTGGGGTTGCAGGTCGTCCCACATCTGGCAGGCGGTTTTGTTGTTGCTGCTGATAGTTAAACGTGGTCACCCGGATTGACTGGCACTTTGATTCCTTCAGAATGCTGGGTTTACAGCAGCACTAGGGGAGGGACATCTTCATTTCTGTGTTAGGATGGAATCCTATGAACTGGGCCAGTGCTTTGCAACTGAGTAAATGTTCTAAGACTACAGAGTTCTGCTGTTTTGTGATCATAGGGTTCTTTTATTTGTTTGTTAGATTTGTGTGTGTGTGTGTGTGTGTGTGTGTGTGTGTGTGTGTGTGTGTGTAGTATATATACAGTGCTCTGTCTCCACCATGTGGTTGCTGGGAATTGAACTCAGGACCTCTGGAAGAATAGCCAGTGCCCTTAACCTCTGAGCCATCTCTCCAATTCAATCATAGGGTTTTTAATTTATAGAACTTTTATGTCTTTTTGCCAAGACACAAGCCATGGTCTCGGCTTACTATTTTATTTTACTGGTTATGTGTTGTTGGGCTGTCTTGGGGGAAGGGGCTGGGGTTGGTAGAAATCAGGAGATGGTGAGTTGGCTCAGGAGATGAAAGTGCTTGCCACCCGGCACGACTTTAATACCAGCCCTTGGGAGGCAGAGGCTCACCAGCCTGATCTACATACCAAGTTAAAGGAAGATTTAACTCAGATAATAGTGAATGTATAAGCTAGTTAAACGGTATGATGTATTTAACCTAAAGCAACAGTGCCATCTAGTGTTTGCACTTGGATTTTAAAAAAGAATTACATAGCTTATAACCCATAAATACAGAGCAATGCAAACTTTTTAAAAGAATCCATGTTAATTAAATCGTACAGAATTTCAGTTGGTAAAGCTCACAGTTTTAAGTCACTGTATACAAATGTGCTGGATGGTTGCTGGTGGTTTGCACAGCTAAATTCCATATATTTTACTTTTCTAAAGAGTCGTGGTGGGAAAAAGTTTCTTGCTGTACTGAAAGAAATCTTGGACAGGGACCCCCTGTCTCAGCTGTGTGAGAACGAAATGGACCTTATTTGGACTCTACGGCAAGACTGCCGAGAAAATTTCCCACAGTCACTGCCAAAACTACTCCTGTCAATCAAATGGAATAAACTTGAAGATGTTGCTCAGGTGACGGAAAATTCCTTGTTCCTCTTCCTTCCCTTTCTTCTCTCCCTCCACTTTCTTTTAACTTCAAATAACAAAAAAGCTTTCCGTAGGCGCGCGTGCGTGTGCGTGTGCGTGTGCATATACACTACTTTTGATTTTGTATAAAATATCTTCCCACAGAAGTATTTCCATTTGTTGGATGTCTTTGTTTTCTCTTAAAGATAGGTAGGTTCTTACTTGTATAACCTTAGCTGCTCTCAAATGTCCAGTCCCTCTGTCTCAGCCCTCAAGTACTGGGATCACAGATACACACCGTGATACCTAGCTTGCTGGGTAATTCTCTGCAGGAGCTATTTGTGAGGTTTTAAAACCTTACACAGTCTGTGTACCTTCAGAGACCCTGGGATTGGGGTGAGGTGGCCAGGCCTTACGTTAACATCAGCTGGAACAGCAGTTCAGGAGCTGTCACCTCTCAGATTGGATGATAGTCAGGCCCCGATACCTTCTACCAGTCTCATCATAGAACCCGAGTGAGCGGTTTTGTTGTTTAGGCAGGGTCTTACCCTGAAGCCCTGGCCTGCCTAGAACTCATTGTGTAGCCCACACTGGCCTCACATTCACTACATCCACCCTTCTCTGCTTCCCAGGTGATGGTTTGAAGGCATGTGCCACCATGCATGGCACACTCGATTTTGAGATTCTGAAGGAGCATCCTCTTCTCCCTGTAATCTAATCCACACAGCTCTCTACACTGATCTTGCCCAGGACTTTGCTGTACAGGATACTCAAAAACCCAACAGGAGATAGCAAACACCAGAGAGCAAGGTTTTATCAAGTGTTGAACTTTGATTTGATTGCCACAAATCAAGATTTTTTTCCACCTTCAGTCAGAACAAGTTTTATTCCCAGTCATCTGTCCCTGTGAGACTCTGCCCTGTAATGTATTAGACCGACAGAAAGAGGACTCTCCACCTCACAGTCACGGCAGAGTTCCTCTTCAGAAGACCTGGTGTGGCTTCAACGTCTTCACCTGCAGCTCAGCTCTTGCTCAGGGCATCTTGGATGACAGTCAGTATCCGGACACCTGGCTGCTGTCTAATGTCCAGTTAGCACTTGTGATAGGATTTATTAGCCATTAAAAAGAATGTAGGCACTAATCAGTTCTTGTGGATTACTGGCATTTATTCTCATTTGAGGAGTTCAAGTGTGTTCTGGTCAATAAAAAAAATCTGTAGTAATAGATTTCTTTAAAAATTCATTTAAAAGCAGATGGGCTTGGTGGTGTACTCAGTACTCAAGAGGCAGAGACAGGCTGAACTCTGAGTTCTAGACTAACTTAGTGTACAGACTGAGTTCCAGGACAGTTGGAGCTCCACAGAAAAACTCTGCCTCAGAAGAAACAAACAAACAAATGCACACACACACACACACACACATGCATACGTACTGAACTTTGTAATTTGTAGTGAGTTACTGACTCTCTTAGTATATCTGTCTTAGCTTGAGACTTGACCTATTTATTTACACTTGTTTTGTTCTTAAGATATGCAGTGGCTGATCTCTGTAGACACCTGCAGTATCTTACTCTGTCTTCCGTACGCACATAGTAACCTCTTAAACTTATATACAACTTTTCAGAAACAAAGACAACCTTTGTTAGTCTGCATTTGCCAGAATGTTTGAGGCATCAGTAATTACATTTTTCTTTTTTTTTTTTTTTTTTTGACTCATCTTGGTTCCCATGTGCCAGGAAAGATAAGTTACTTTTGTCCACCAGACTTCTGACCCAATTTTAATTTTAAACAGCTTCAGGCGCTCCTGCAGATTTGGCCCAAACTGCCACCCAGGGAAGCACTGGAACTCCTGGATTTCAACTATCCAGACCAGTATGTCCGAGAGTACGCTGTAGGCTGCCTGCGACAGATGAGGTATCTCTTTTAGGATAAGTGATGGGTGGGTAGGGAAGACGGTGGCCCCCTGAATGTTGCATTAGTAAGGTAAGGGCCTTGTGAAGCTTACGCTAGCGCCCTCTGCTGGTTCTGCAGCACAAACTTTGCTGCTGTATGCCAGGCCACTCTTCCTTTTACTACTGCACAGAGTTCTGAAATCTCGGTGTCCAAGTGCCTGCCTAGGCTAGCCCGTGAAGCCAACATTTCCAAAGGGAGCAGCCGTGCTTGTGTCCCCTCCTTCCTTCACCACAGCCTATTAATTACCCAAATAAGAAGGATTGGTAGTCTATGATGGAGACTATTTGTTTATTTTCTCATGGAATCTACCCTTGAACTCACTGTGTAGCCCAGGCTAGCTAGTTCTCAAACTCAGACTGATCCTCCTGCCCCCAGTCCTGGCTATGTTCCCTCCTTGCTTTTAAGATCAGCTATTTTAGTTTTGGCAGAAGAAACTATGTAACCTCTGTAATAGTCTGAGATGTAAAATCCTATGAATAGGAGAAGCAGCCTCCCCCTTTATAGTTGTTTCTAGTAGCTGTAGGGATAAGTGGACATGGAGAAATGTCACCATGGAAGCCTTATGTCCTTATTGACCCCTCGAACCTATCTAAACAGAGAATGAGAGAATTCACTCCACCACATGTCCTCTGAACACTGATACACACACCACATACACGCCACACACACAATAAAAAAAGTTATGTTAAAGTGGCCATTTGGGGACAGTGGGCAGGACTCCTGGCAGATTTCATGTGTACTCACGTGGTACAGTGACTGTAAACATGTGATAAGCCTGGTCCAGGAGACCCAAGCACGTTAGCCATGTGGAGTGTGACAGATGTAGGGAGGGATCATCTTCTGGCACAGGTGGCTGAGTTTCTCTCCCTTTTGTTTCTTTCAGTGATGAAGAACTCTCTCAGTATCTTTTACAGTTGGTGCAAGTTTTGAAGTACGAGCCTTTTCTTGACTGTGCCCTCTCCAGATTCCTATTGGAAAGAGCACTTGACAACCGGAGGATTGGCCAGTTTCTGTTTTGGCATCTTAGGTAAGTGTGTCCTGTTCCAACTTGATACCATTATGTGCTCTAATAACTAATGTGGCGTGATGTCAGACACGCAGTGGACTAGCCAGAAGCGCGCTGGTTTCTGATCCATCCCTAACATTTACACTCTCTGCTGCCTCCTCTTACTTTTTAACACCTAAATTCTGTTTTCATCATTTGGCAAAGTATTTCAGGTAAGTTTTCTATGACGCTTTCTAGATTTTTAACTAAAACTAGTAACCGTTATAACATTTTCTAACAAACTAGTTTTCATTTAAAAATAGTGATTTAATATTTTTATTTTGTGTGTGCTCTGATCAAATCCACCCCTATCCGCTTTCTTCCAACCTCTACTGTCACTTTTCCCTCCCAACTTCATGTGTTCTTTTTAAAAAAATATTTTTAGTTTATGTACATTGGTGATTCTACTGCATGTATGTCTGCTTGAGGATGTCAGATCCGCTGGAACAGGAGTTACAGACAGCTGTGAGCTGCCATGTGGTTGTGGGATTTGAACTCAGGACCTCTGGAAGAGCAGCTAGTGCTCTTAACCACTGAGCCGTCTCTCCAGCCCTTATTCTATGAGTATGATTGCTTTACCCGTATGTATAGGCACGCTTGTATGTTTTTGATGCATACAGTGGCCAGGAGAGGGCGTTGGGCCCTGGAACTGCAGTTATGGACAGTTGTGAGCTGCCATGTGGGAACTGGGAACACAGCTTGGGTCCTTTGTGAGAGCAGCCCATGTTTCTAAGCACTGAGGCGTGTCTCTGCTTCAGTTTGTGATTGCTGTTATCATCACTACTGTTACTGAGTGAAGTCAAGAGTCTTTATGTACTGTTAAATTGTGTTATTTACATGCTTATGCGAGTACAGATGGATATAGGGGCTAGAGGCCTAGGATCTCCCTGAAGCTGTTGTTAGCCGTCAAGTGTGGGTCCTAGGAACTGAATCAGGGTTCTCCACAAGAGCAGTGCCAGTGCTTAACCTCCCAGCTACCTCTCCAGCCTGTGTTTGTTTTGTTTTCTTTGTAGTGCTAGGGCTTCACGGCAGAGTCTGGCACATATGTAGTCAGTTTAGTCTTCGTTACCATTCATTTTCTTACTTCACTGTTTTAATATAAGTTTATCAGGGAAAAATGCCTTCCTTCTTTTTGACAAGCTTTTGAAGGACTTATGATCTCTGTAATACTATGGTATTAATTTTAGCAGATTTTATCTACTAAAGCATCCTAAAGTGGTTTTTTTGTTGGTATATTGGGCTTTTTTATTTATAGTTTGTCTTCTCATCCAATTCAGTACTATTTTGAACCCCTCAGGGAATGACAACATAAATATTTCATATTTTTTCCCTCCTCATACATGTATACCATTGTTTGAGAGAGAAAAGAAACCTGGGGCCAGCACGTTGCTTCAGTGAGCAATGGTTCCGCCCGTGCAAACCTTACGAACTGAGTTCAGTACGTGGAATCCACATAAACGTGGAAGAGGAGAACCAGCTCTCCTCAGTTGACCTCTGACCTCCATGTGTACCCATGGCTTGTGTCCCACTCCCATTATGCACACGAACTCAATGACAGTGGGAAAGGGGGACAGAGAAATGGTTATATTGATGGCTCATTGACCACAGCCAAATAGACTTCTGTTCCCACCTAATTCTTTCCAAATACCTAAGTTACATTTCCTTTCCCTTTCAAAAGGCAGTTCAGGGGAAATGTGGGAATATTAGTTTTCTTCAATTAAAGAATTGACTAAGATCCCCTGACTTCTGAGTCCTAACTGGGATGTGACCATCTTCCTGGTAAGTGCTTGGAATGGACAGCTCGACTGGTTGGCATCAGAAGAGCATTTCCTAGCAGACTAGAGGTCAGTGTCTGTTCTCCACGCTCTAACGTGTTTGGTTGCCAACCATTTCAGTATTGCTTTGCTGCAGGTCAGAGGTGCACACTCCTGCTGTGTCCATTCAGTTTGGTGTCATCCTAGAGGCATACTGTCGGGGAAGCGTGGGGCACATGAAAGTGCTTTCCAAACAGGTATGAGCTTCTGTTTTAATTCAGTTTAGCACATGGCAATCAATTGAGTTTATCAAATGGAATTTCTCCAGCCACATATTTCACTGCCCTTTCAGTAACTTAACCTGATCAATACTTTGTGGGAATGAACTGAGTCTCATGAAGCTCAGGATGGCCTTGAACTCACTATTTAGTTGAGGACCACTGTCAGGAGATCCTCCTGCCCCAGCCTTCTGAGTGCTGGAGTCCACAGCACATGGCGTGGCGTCTAATTTATGCCGTGCTGGGGAGGGAGTGGACTCAAGGCTCTGAGCAGGTTGATATGCAGGCAGTCCACCACCGAGCCATTTCCCAGCCTTTAGCTTTTAGAAAAACCTGTCAAGATAAGTTTCAGCTTAGCATTAAAGCATACCTCATATTTCTATGTTAATAGGATGCCCTGCATTTTAATAGTCTGTCTGCGTTCCTGATGGATGTAAGGGAGACAGTCTTCTAACTCAGTGCTCCATAGCCTGTGTTCCTGATGGAGGCAGTCATTCTCCTGCCTCAGCGCTCCATAGCCTGCAGTACTCAGGCAGTGTGCTTTAAAGCTATACGACCCTTTAGTTTAGTGTTTCTGATTCATATGATTCACCACATCTTTTAGACCAAGGTATAGTGTGGTATAAACACACGATTTCTGTAGTTCACAATCCTTGTCACCTTTTCAAGCTCTACCTTCATACAATGTAGCACGCTCTTGCAGTCCAGAAGTGTGGCAGATATTACCATTAAGTTATTAAATTATTACCCTGTGCCAAGAACTCATACTGTTTTCCGTGTGCTGTCTGACTGTGCTCCTGATACTTAACCATTATGTATGTAAAACACAGGCTGCCCTTGAGCTCGTGATCCCCTCCCCCAAGTGCTGAGAATGTAGAATGTCCTTGCTCGAATATGAGCTGGAGAATCTTCATTCACACCATGAAACGGCATCAGTGATTCCACAAGGTGGAACCCAATGCTCACAGTAGCCTCTTCATCTGGTCCATTACCCTCTACTCCACCACCCTCTACACTGGGCTCCTCATTCCCACCCTCCCCTCTCTGCCTCCCTTCCCCAGCACAGCCTATGAACATTTGATAAGTTATTTGATAAGTGATTTTTTTCCACTCATATCATTCTCCTCTTTAAATCCCTAACAATAATTTTTCATAACACTGACAATCTAGATTTTTCTATCCAGGTTTATAAGGTCCTGGTGAGTTGCTACATGTTTAACCTTATTTTGTGCCTGTTGGCTCTCCGTGCTCAATTAGCAAGCATACTGCATATCCTCTTGGTTCTCTGGGAGCATTTAGCATGACTCTTCCAATGAGACATGCATACCACCCTTCCCTTCCCCATCTCCCTCCCCCGATCCCAGGTCCTTTTGCACATAGGCTAGCATTCTATTGCTAAGCTCCAGCCCCAGCCCCTTTCTCTTTTTGTTACAGTATACACACCTATGTGCAGATAGCCACAGATGCTAGAGTACAGAGTCAGACCCCCTAGAGCAGTTTGTGAGCTGACCAGTGTGAGTCCTGGGAACCAGACTTCAGCCCTCTGCAAACACACTTGACCTTTGAGCCATCTCTTCAGGCCCAATCTCTACCTCGCCCCACCCCTGTTTGTTTGTTTGTTTGGGGGTTTTTTTGTGTTTTTTTGTTTTTAAGTTCTATTTTGAGTGAGACAAGGTCTCTCTGAGTTGCCCAGGCTGGCCTGGAGCCACCAGGACCAGCCTTTACTGTTTTTTTGACTGATAAATTATAAGACAAAGACTCTACCCTTTCCATGGTGGGCTTGGCGCTCGGGGCGGAAGTCAGAGGGTGACTTGTTAGAACGGCTCTCTCCTTTCACTACATCAGTTCCAGAAATGGAACTAGGCTCTTCAGGCTTGGCCACAGTACCTTACCTACCGAACTACTCTGCCAGCCCACCATGGTATTTTTGTTATCCTTATAAAGTTATAAACTGACAATTGTTGAAATACTTAAAGTATTTTATGACTTACGGCCACTTCGGATGCTATTCCAGGAAAAGAATATTAGCACAGTTAGTTAGCAGTGGGGCTCTACCAACTGTACAGACGTGGGAGACAGCCTGGTTTGAAATAGTTCAGAGAGGTCTGGCTCTCTTGTTGCCAGCATTTGTACAGCTCCCTAAGCTGTTAAAAAATGGAGTGCCTGTGGTTTTGACAGATGGCTGACTTGGCACGCACTGGCCGTCTTGTCTTTATCATTAAGCTGCCGTCTTAGTTTTCTGTATGAGCAAGGTCTCAGCCAGTCTTTGAACCACATGCTAGGATCCACATCCATTTATCGTCTGAATGGTTTTCTTGCACAGAAGACAAATTTTAAAATGAAAACATGATACAAAATAAATACTCTGATAATGGGATTGCAAACCAATGTTCCCTACGTGTACCTCATCTGTTTGACAGTTTTCTTTATGTGTGTTTGCTATTATTTATTGTTCCTAGTTTTAATGACATGTAAAGTTCCTTCTAGTTTATGGTTATTATTATTCTCATGAGTTTTATATAATATAATGCGAATGGACTCCCACTTATTAGGTGATAACAAGAACTTCTGTGGGAAGAGTAAGGCGGTATCTCTGTTATTGCCCTGCCTGGTCAGGAACTTGCTACGTAAACCAGATTGTTGTCTGACTTGTAGTTGTTGTCCTGCCTCTGCTTTCGCAGTACTGGGATCATAGGTGTTCATTACAACTGGCTAACGTGGGTGTTTATTGTTTCATTGCTTGCTTGAGTGAGTGAGACAGGGTCTCACTGTATCCCTGGCTGACCTGAAACTCACTATGTAGACCAGGCTGGCCTTGATCTCACAGAAGTCCCTCTGCTTCTGCCCACTCCCGTCCCCATTCCCCCAACGATGTATACAGTAATTAAAAGTGTGCACGACCATGCTTGACTAAAGTAGCTTTTACAAATAATTGCTTTGGATCTAGTTTGCCATTGCTGTGCTGCAAGTACAAAGGTGTTTGCTTGGTTTTGGCTTGTTTTTTTGTTTGTTTGTTTGTTTGAAAGCCAGAGTTTTCCCAGATCTGAGCGATGACTCAGTAGTTACGAGAACTTGTCCTTGTAGCAGACCCAGGTTCAGTTCCCAGTATCCATGTCAGGTGGCTCATGATCACCTGTAATTCTGGGTTCAGGGCATCTGGCACCCTCTTCTAGCCTCAGTGGATACCTCCATGCACATGGTCCACACCCATATACTCACACACTTAAAAATAAGACAAATCTATTTCTTTTTTTAAAAAAGCAAGTAAAAAAAATTTTGAGATAGCATTTCTCTGTGTGGCTCTTGTTGTCCTGGAACTCATTTTGTTGACCAGGCTGGCTTCAAACTCAGAGATCTTCCCATTTCTGCCCCCTCCCTAACCCCCAGGTACTGGGATTACAGGCATGCACCACTGTACCCAGCTTAAAAGCAAGCAGTTTCATCTCAGACAACAAATACCTTGAATTATAATCTCTTCTTGTTGTCTTGACGGTAGAAAGAAACCAAGTGGATTTCAGACAGGTGACCACAGGGATCTCTGGGCACAGAAGCCATAACTGCAGTTCCTAGAGAGGCCGAGCAGCCTGGGCTACATAAACAGCCATGTCTAAAACATACAGGAAAGCACTAGGCACCTTAGCACTTGGTGCTGTTCAGGAATGGTGGATGGATTTTGCACAGATCCCTGCCCTGTGGTTGGGGCCATACTGAGCAGGCGAGATCGAGGTGTTCCGAATCCCATCCATGAAGTGTAGAGTTGAGCACAGGTTCACACCTATCAGGAGCACCCACAGTCTATGCCTGCTTACTTTTCTCAAGTTTATAACATGTCTTTTAATGAAGGATTTAAAAGCGATATCTTGACTAATAAATGATAATGACTCACTGTTTGTAAAACCCTTCTTATACTCAGGGTTTTTACTTCAATTGATTGTGTGTGTGTTTGGTTAGAGCTACTGATGAATGTGACTGAATAATATCATATTTTTAACCATAAGTGAATTTGGGGATGGGAACCTTATTTTCCAGGTTGAAGCACTCAATAAATTAAAAACTTTAAATAGCTTAATCAAATTGAATGCGATGAAGCTGAACAGAGCTAAAGGAAAGGAGGCCATGCACACGTGCTTAAAACAGAGTGCCTACCGGGAGGCGCTCTCTGACCTGCAGTCACCTCTGAACCCATGTGTCATCCTCTCAGAGCTCTAGTAAGTGACTGTCTCTGCTCTGCACTATGAGTAGCCTGTGGGACTAGCAATGCAGAAGAGGCTCTGAGTCAGGGAGTTAGGGAAACAGTGGGGCTGGCTGTTAGCCCAGAGAAGTCAAAGTAACTGGAAGGAAAGTATTGAGCCTCCAGATTTATATTCATTAGGCTGTGTAGCTATAAGCTAGGTTTCTCTATGAGGCTAGTATATTGCAAATTAATTTCTTTCAATTTATATAACTTAAGTTATATATGTTAGTTTTTTAAAAGATTTAATTATTTTTAATTTGGGAGGAAGGGTACAAGTACATGAATGCAGGTGTGGCCGGGGCATCAGATCCCCTGGAGCTTGGGTTAGAGGCTGTTGTAAGCTGATGACTTGGGTGCTGGGAACTGAACTTGGGTCCTCTCTAAGAGCTATATATGCTCTTAACCACTGAGCCATGTCTCTAGCTCAAGTTAGTTTTGATAACAGGTCTTACGAAGCTCAGGCTAGCCTTAGACTCTCTATGTAGTCCAGGCTGGTTTTCAACACACAATCCTCCTGCCTACCTAATGCAGGTAACACAGGCAGCGCACCACCATTCCTGACGGTACTATCTATCACTCTCTGAGAATTGAAAATCCTGTATGGGCAAAATGTTGGAAATCACAACACATTATTTACTGACTTTCCATTTTAAAATGAAATTTAAATGCACCTCTAAACTGTTTCTCACTTTTCATACAGAGATGGAAGGTTATAATTTTTGTTAACAAAAGTATTCAGAATTGATCCCTCATTATGAAATCAAGGGTCTGGGCTAGAGGTGTGGCTCAGCATTTAAGAGTCCTTTGTTTCCCAGCGCTTACTTCAGGTGGCTCACAGTAGCATGGGACCCCAGCACCAGGGACCCGGTGTCCTCTTGTGTCCTCTGTAGTCCCCACATACACACATACACAAAAGTGTCTTTAAAAAGAACCATTGCAGTCCTGATTCTAATACAGCAGTATATTCTAATCTTTAACCACTACTAAATGCAGTCGTGTTAAGAAACTATAAAAAACAAGGGATTACAGGCAGAGCCAGAGGAAGGTCAGTCCTGGGCTTGGGCTTTGTCCCTCCGGGCATCAGTGTCTGCCAACCAGAGCTGCCCTCGGGTTCCTTACACAGACGATGCTTTCTGACTCTCACCCGAGAGGCTTGCAGGCCTGGTACCTCAGGCCTGTGCATGGCCGTGCACACTGTTTGGTGAAGTGGCTGACTCCTCCTTGCTGATTTCAGTGTTGAAAAGTGCAGATACATGGACTCCAAGATGAAGCCGCTGTGGCTGGTCTACAGCAACAGGGCCTTTGGAGAGGACGCGGTGGGAGTGATCTTCAAAAATGGCGACGGTGAGTCCCGGGATGTCCCAGCATGTTGGAAAGCTCACGGGGTGAGCTCAGCACACCCCGGGATCCCCTCCTTTTTTCCTGGATGGAAATCACTTGTACAGTTTATTTACTGACCTCATAAGCCTTGCATTTTGCTCTGTAAAATACAAATGGCAAGTCTTTGGATGAAAAGCCTGTGAAAGGCAAGGGCGTCTCCGTGTGCATCCTGTGTGCTGTTCAGTGACAGCAGCTTTGAAACCATTGCCAGAACTGCATGGTTTACCTCAGCTGGTGAGCCAGGCTTTGTAAGGAAATGCCTCTCAAGCCATCCAACAGCCAAAGGCAGCCCTGGCTGGTCAGCTGTGTGGCCACCAGCAGCCCTGTGTCTGACGAGCTTGAGGTTCTCCACCTCAGGAAGGTTATAGCATCTTTGCACCAGAGTCCTTAAGGGGGTTTGTGAGAAATAACTTATTTACACATGCTCGCAATGTAGTAGACGTTCAGGTGGTTCACACTGTGGAGACAGCTTACCTTGTAGTACAAGCCGGCCTCAGACTTGTGATCCTGACTCAGCTTCCCCAGCGTTGGGATTACGTGAATGTTCCAGCATGCCCTACACTCAGAATATAGTATTGCTAAATATTTTACTTCCCATCCAAATAGTATGAAGTAAAGTAGCTTGTTGTTACTGTGACATGATTTTATCTGAAAGTACTCTTTGGGGGAGCTTGGGAGAAGAGGGAGAGGGCTACATACTCACTAGGTAGCCAAGAATGGCCTTGAACTCTGCTGACCCAACCTTTCACACCTCCCAAGTGCTGGGGTTACAAGTGTGGTCATCATGTAGGCTGAAAGTATTCTCTAACTTTTATTATTTATTATTATTTTGGCCCAAGATCTCACGATATAGCCAAGGCTGGCTTTAAAATTGTCTTCATGTTCCGACTCCTGAGGGCTAAGACTGGAAGCTCTCATGGAGAGGATCATAAATAGATTCAACCCCTACAGTTTTCTGGACTCCTAGTGCACTAACCCGAGTGATCCATAAACGCTTTCCATGCAGTATTAAAGGCAGGAGAAGTTGACATGTGGCATGTGTAGTAGAAGTAGACTTTTATAGTCTCCCTGCAGCGGGCACAGCACGTAGTGCATGGGAAACGGCTGAGATTCTACTTTCCCAAACCGCACAGGGACATGCCAGTCACTGGGCCTGTTTGATACAGCGAATATGGCAAGATTAAAGTTGGAGGGAAAGCACAGTGCGTGGTAACGGTCTAGTGAGTCTGACCGAGTGCCTGATACTGAGTTAGAGGGCGAGGGGCGTAAGATTGCAAGTGTGTAACGTAGCGGGTGTCTCCTTAGATTTGCGGCAGGACATGCTGACCCTGCAGATGCTGCGCCTGATGGATCTGCTGTGGAAAGAAGCTGGCTTGGACCTGCGGTGAGCCTTCCAGAACAACGTTTACTTACTTCATGCTGTCCCCTCCTGTGGAGCGCTGCCCTCCTCTATCCTAACTGCTGTTCATAGTAATAGTTAATTGGGCCCTTTACAATAGTCATTGCCATATTGGAACCTCGTCAGACAGAAGACTGCATGTGCTCGAGGTTCCTGAAAAAGGGCAGGTTTGGACTGTGTGTAATGCAACTTGGGCAGACATGCAGAATCACACGCCAGGTTAGTTTTGAGCTTGGTGGAGTTGGTTTGAGGTGGGGTCCATTATGGAGCTCAGAGTAATGTTGAACTTACTCTACAGGCAGAGATAGCCTTGAATTCATCATCCTCCTGCTTCAGTATCCCAAGTACTGGGATTCTAGTCATGTGTCTTCACACTGCTGAACTCTTTCTTTTTTTTTTTTTTTTTTTTTTTTTTGGAGCTGGGGACCGAACCCAGGGCCTTGCGTTTGCTAGGCAAGCGCTCTATCACTGAGCTAAATCCCCAACCCCACTGCTGAACTCTTTCTAAGAAGATCTGAAACTGTTATCTATATTGGCTTCACTCTGGGGGCTTCACATGGGTCATCGCCTGCAAACCTCACAGTTCCGTGTGGGAAGAACCAATACAGTAGTGATGTTAAAGCAAAGGTTACAAAAATACTAAATAGTGCCCAACTCAAATCCAGGATTGTCAGGACTCTTAGGTTGATCGATGTCTTTCTATTATTTTATTGGCCTATCAAAGTGAGAAAGTAGTATACAATGACATGTCCAGTAACCCTTTGTTTGCCAAAATATGACAGTACTCAAAATACCTAATTTCTTACTTTGTGTTTTCTTTTAAACATTTGTGTGTATGTGCACACGTGTGCACATTTATGTACCATGGGGGCACATGTGGAGGTCAGAAGATGGCTTTTAGGGCTGGCTTCCTCCTCCTGTAGATCCTGTAGATCGAGAGTCAGGCTGTCGAGTCTGACAGCAAGCATTACATGCACTGCCTTATCTCACTTGTTCTCTGCTACCTTGTTTTGTGTTTTAAAGGAAGAGTCTTTGTTTTCAGACTTCTAGAATGTACTTTTCCAGTTTCCTTAAGTTAGAACAATCTAGATCTGAATTTGTTCCCTTTTGTTGAAAATAGATTTTTTTCCCCTCAAATAACTTATCCAGATTACAGTTTCTCCTCTCTATGCCTCCTAGCTCCCCATCCCTTCCAGATCCACCCTTTTCTGTCTCTCATTAGAAAACAAACCAGCTTCTAAGGAATAATAGTAAGATAGAATATACTGTGATACAACAAAAGCTGGACAAAACAGACAAAGAGGAAAGGACACCTCCCCTACCCCCCAAGAGAAGCCACGAGAAATAGTGACCCATCTGCGCTCACACTCAGGAGTCCCATGAAAATACTTAACTAGAATCCAGAATATGCTCAGAGGACATGTAGAGTCAGAGCAGGGGAAAATAACAATAAGATAAAACTATTTTTAAAATTAAATATAAAAGCCCTAACATTATAAGACAGCTATACCATTGAGTTCATTTCCTGTTGGCTGGACATGCAGCCTTCTCTTAAGAGTAGTTTGCTTCTCTGGTGAGACTCCCTCGAAGGAAACTAGATTTTCATTTTCACGTGGTTATAAATTGGAGATGGCTCTGGGTTAGGGATGGGAGCATGTGTCCACTTCTTTCAGCTCTAGGACCCTGCTCTCCAACGTAAAAAGAACCCAGCAGTCACCATATGTGATTTGTTTTGTTTTGTTTTGTTTTGTTTGTTGTTGTTGTTGTTGTTTTGCTTAACCACTCATAAAGAATACAGCACACGTAGAGGTCCTTTTGTTGTTGTGACCAAATTCCTACCAAGAAGCAACTTAGGGGTCAGTGAGACCTCTCAGTGGGTAAACCTGCTTGCAGCACAAGCCAGTGCCTGAGTTCAGTCCCCAGTCGTCATGGCTGGAGGGTACAGAGAGAGGATTAGTTGTGCTGTGCAGAACAAAAAGGGGAAAGAAGAAAGGCTGCTGACTGACCACTGCCTCTCCTTTGTTCTCTGCTTTCTGATTCAGCTGCACAGGGTGAGTGGGCCCCTCGGGCTTCCAGGCCCTGGCCCCGGTGACTCCCCACACAACAGAACGAAGCCCTCTGAGCCATGAGCCCACATTCACCTTTCTTCACTCAAGCTGCTTCATGAGCCTTAATGTTTCCTTGTGTCTATGTGCGTTACAGTGACTCCTTCCGCCATGACATTTGGGGGTTGACCTCTGACCCCTCCCTTTTTTAAAGTGAAGTGTTTGGAGTTCTTTCAAACTCCTATCTCCTCCTCACAAAACCTTGACTGTTTCTATAAATACCCCTGCTCCAGTGCGCCTGCTGTGCTTATCTTCCTTCTGGGCGGCATGCACTCTTCTCTGTCAAGTATTTGGTACCTCCTATATGTTCCTATTTTAGTACTTGTAACAGTGTCCTGCTTCGAGTGACAAAAATGCATATGCTCCTTTAAATTTTCTCTGTGTGGTGTCTCTCTGGTGTCTTTATGTCAAAAGTAGAGCATTTATAAGGCATACGTATGCCGAGACGCCTTGTCTTTTTGAACAGTTAGCAGTCAGTTATTTTTTCCTGCCAACTGAAAAGTTGTCAACCTTGAGTCCGTCTGACATTTGGTAGACTTGGCAGTCATCTGTGCCCCTTGTCCCAGTGCTGCATGCCAAATAAAATGTGTAGTTGTCTTCGTCCACATCTGATTTTTGTTAGGCAGGCAAGAGGGGATAGGGACTCTGGACTATGCAGTGGAGCTTGTTCTATTTCCCTCACCCCTCAGAGTGCTGTGACTAAAGGTGGCTCTGCTGTGGGACTTGTTCACTTAAAGGAGACCATGCAGAAGTTAAATGTAAGATGTTTAATGTTATTGGTATTGGCGAGGAAGCATGTAAGAGTAATACAAATGCCAAGTAAAGAAGGGTTTGCATCTGACCCTTTACAGTTGGCTGAGGTACTATGCAGACTTGGATCTACATGGTAAAGGAGGGATCAAGGGCTATTATCTTCCTCAGCCCTCTAGTGTAGTGTGTCTCCGTCTAGAATCCATGCTCTCCCAGGAAGGTGGCATTGTCCTTAGGTCAGAGAGTGTGAGAAAGGAAGGTAATGTTAAAAGTGCTGGCATGTCCTTTATAAAGACTGTGCATGGAAGCCCAGATGTGATCATTGGGGTGGGGTGGGTCTCAGCTTGTCCCCAGCATGACTTCTGTCAAACTGTCTTTCAGATGAGGATGTTTTTTCCTTCCCATTGTAAAGCCCATCTTTAAGTCACTGATTGCTTTCATCGTTGCTTGCTTTTGAAGAGGAAGTTGTTGGACTTTTGCCCAGTTTGGGCTGTAAGAGGGATTCGAGGAGACTCAGGAAAGCAAGAAAGCTTACTTTAACCCAACACTGTTTGCTTTGCATGGGTTGTGTCACAGTAGGCTGACAGGCATTAGTAAAAAAAATTAATGTTCCTTAGCTGTCTTTTTTTTTTTCCTCTTTTTTTTTCGGAGCTGGGGACCAAACCCAGGGCCTTGCGCTTGTTGGGCAAGCGCTCTACCACCGAGCTAAATCCCCAACCCCCTCTTAGCTGTCTTTTTAAAAGAAGATATTAATATAGGTCTAAAACAATTGATTAGTATTTCAGTCTGCCAGAATGTCATCTGACAGTGTTGCTCTCATGTAGGATATAATAATTGAATTCTTTTTTAGAAGTAATTTTAGAAACTAATCCATCTCTCCTTTTATCTGATTGTTATACACACTAATGGAGACACACACACACACACACACACACACACACACACACACACACACACGAACTACATGTGAGCTTTCCAACATGTTGAATCTTTTTCTCACCTTGTCTGGGAGCCCTCCTGTCATCCCCCTTCAAACGGTCTTTAGTGAAATGTAGGGCTTTTCTAAGTTGCTCAGGTTGGCATTGATCTTACTGTGTAGATCAGACACGGCTTTAGCTCTCTGAGAAGAGGGGTGCGTATGGGGCACACAGAGGCCAGAGGACGAAGCCAGGTGTCCACCTATCTCTTTTTACTTTATTCCTTTGAAGAGGGTGCCTGGAGGTAGGTTGTTGGCCAGCAGTCCCCATCAGTTCCCCAGCCTTGTGTCCTCAGCACACCTGGCTTTTTATGTAGATTTTGGGAGATCTGAATTGAGGTCCTCACACTTACACAGCAAGCATTGTACCACTGAGCCATCTCTTTATCTCAGAGATCATTTTAAAATTTCAAGACTTAAATTTTGAATTATGTCTATTTGTGTAGTCTGTGCATGTGAGTGCAGTATCCTAGGACACCAGAGCAGGGCATTAGATGCCCCTGCAGCTGGAGTTAGAGGTTGTAAGCTGTCTGATGTGGGTGCTGGCAACCAAACTTTCATCCTCTGTAAGAGCAGCACATGCTGAGCCCTCGCCCTTGCCCCGTCTGTAGAGGTGATCCTGGGATAGCAACCACACTCACATTGTGCCTTGGGCTTCATAAGCTTGGAGTAGGAGCCACTTACTTCTGAAGCGAGTCTGACATCTGATAGAAAGTGTGCCTCGTACCTGCACCCAACCACTTATTGAGTCCATACGGTGTGTGTGTTGCTTGGTTGTTTGGGCTAAGGTCATATAGCCCAGGCTGGCCTCAGATTTGCTGTGTAATCAAGGATGAATCTTGCGCCAGGTCCCACCATGCCCGGCTTTGTTCCTATTGTCTGTATTAATTGAATCTCCCAAGACATACATTCCATTACCAACATACTCTTTTCCTCTCCTCTCCTTCCTTTCCATGAAACAAGTGTTTCATGGGACCCAGGCTGGCCTTAAACTTGCTGTGCAGTCAAGGCCAACCTTGAATTCTGACTCCACCCCCAATCTCTGGAAGTTCAAGCCTGTTTCACTGTGGCCAGCCCAAGTAATTCTTAAGAAACAATGACTTATCAACTTCAGGAATCTGTCCTTGGCTCCTACCATGTGGTCCAAAGGACTGAATTCAAGTCATTATTAGGCTGGGCATCAAGCACTTTCCCACTGAGGCATCCGCCTTCCCACAAGTCACTCTTTTTATAATTAGGTTTTAGAAAATTGGAGAGAGTTGGGTGTTGGTGGCAAGTGTCTTCAATCCCGGCACTCAGGAGGAGTTTAGGCCAGCCTGGTCTAGATGGAGTTCCAGGGCAGCCAGACCTACACAAGAGAAACCCTGTCTCGAAAAAAGAAGAAGAATTCTGATTCTGGGGCTTTAGAGTAAAAAGGGATGAGTTCTTGTTTGTTGTGTGCGCTCCTGTTCATCAGTGCAGGCAAATTGACTATTTTGTGAGCATGATTATACAAAAAAATGGTGCATTTAGCTACAACATTCTGGTAAACCATTCCATCTGTTGGCCCAAGTTTCATTCTCTAGTAGAAGGTAGAACTTCCCTTTCCATGTGGCATTACTAACTGATAAGCTGTCAATAATAAAACTCTTAAATTAAAGGAAATTGAAAAATTAAATTGAAAATTAAAAAATTTAAAGGAAAAGACTTAGAGAACTGATATTTCCTCTCATGGAGACCATGGCCCTTATGTCTGATTTTCCCTTTCAGAATGCTCCCCTATGGCTGTCTAGCAACAGGAGATCGCTCTGGCCTCATTGAGGTTGTGAGCACCTCTGAGACAATCGCTGACATTCAGCTAAACAGTAGCAACGTGGCTGCCACAGCAGCCTTCAACAAAGATGCTCTCCTGAACTGGCTCAAGGAGTACAATTCTGGGTGAGTGCCCTCTTCACCTCTTCACACGAACACTGACAGACGGTGGACACCAGACAGACAGAAGCCTTGACCTGATCGATCAGCCCTGCCTGTCTGCGTTGCCTCACGGGCCTTTATTAAAGTCGTAAGACTTCATGGCAAAGTACAGAAGCTCTTCAGTATGTCAGGGCGTGTTTTTTTTTTTTTCTTTTTTTTCTTTTTTTTTTTTTTTTTCGGAGCTGGGGACCGAACCCAGGGCCTTGCGCTCGCTAGGCAAGCGCTCTACTGCTGAGCTAAATCCCCAACCCCAGGGCGTGTTTTTAAGATAGTGGAGTGAAGCTCTCTTTCTTGTTTATTTGCATCAACTTATGTAGTTTTGAGCTTTAGTTTCTCACGGGTTCATTCTTTTAAAAGATTTGTTTGCTTTGTTTAGTGTTTGGAGATGGGGCAGCTCTGTAGTGCTGTCTCGCCTTGAGCTCACCCTGTAGACTACAGAGATAGATAGGTCTTCTGCCTCTGCCCCTCGAGGGTTGGGATCAAAGGTGTGTGCTGTCATGCCTAGCCTCATTGTTATTTTAATTAAGTGTGCATGTGTGTCGGTGTGTGGGTAGGTGCACATGAGTACAGTGCCCATGGGGTCCAGAAGAGAGGTTTAGATGCCCTGGAGCTGGAGTTACAGGTGACTGTGAACCCCCTAATGTGGGTGTAGGGGACCAAACTCAGATCCTTTAGAACAGCAAATGTTCTTAACCACAAGGCCATCTTTCCAGCCCTAAAAGGTTAATTTTATGATTAAATGAGTTTAATATAGTCTATGATCTCTCCAAACTAAAAGAAAAATATTTTAAATTTTGTTACTGGGTTGGGATATGCATTAGTTAGTGGAGTGCTTTCCTGGTATTTGCAAATCCCTGGGTTTGGTCCCTAGGACTGCAGAGTTGAGGGTGATACATGTCTGTAATCTCAGGATTCGGGGGTGGAGGCAGAAGACAGCCGTGAGACTGTCACGGAAATACTGTAAGAATAATAAGCATTAGTTCAGTTAAGGTGATGGACAGCACCACTATTCCAGGAAGGAAAGATCTCACTGTGAAGGAAAGCACTTTCCTAGCATTTTGGCCAGACACTTAAAATCAGATTTAAACGTCATCACTCAGGTTGTTCAGGGGCTTTCAGGAGAGAGCAGATCAGTTTTAGTCTTACAGCATGAAGAGTCTCTGTCCTTACTTCTAATTGAGGCTCCGAAGCTTGGATTCTAATCTGAGGTCAGCCTGACTGGAATGGCTTCCTCCTGTAACCCAGTGGTTAGGAGGCTGAGGGAGGAGAGAATTGCAATGGGTTTAAGGCCTGGCAAGTGGAATGGTGATTTTCATGCTAGCCTGGGCTATAGAGTAATACTTTGCCTTCAAAAAACTAAAAACCAAAACAAAAGCTGGTTCCCAGGCCCAAGGATGATCCCACAAGACCCATGGTGGCCTCTCTTAGGTGAACTTAAGCCCTGCTGAGACAGGGAGGTGCGGCTCAGGCTCTGCGAGCCTCAGCAGCGCCTGACCCGTCTGTCTGCTTTCCCAGCCCCATGTGCTCACTCGGCTCGGCAACTTGGTGCTGTGTTCTGTGAGCATCGGTGGTGCTCAATCTCATCCCACACACTGGAGTTCTAACTCCTGTGTCTGTCTCCAGGGACGACCTGGACAGAGCGATTGAGGAGTTCACCCTGTCCTGTGCTGGCTACTGTGTAGCCTCTTATGTCCTTGGCATTGGTGACAGGCACAGTGACAACATCATGGTGAAGAAAACCGGCCAGGTAAGCTGCACTGTGGAGGCGGTGTCTCGGTGATGACAACTCGTGTTTGTCTTCATGTGTGGTTTGTCTGTGGTCTGTGCTGACATTTACTTAAATGCTTAACAGTCGCTATTGTTTACAAGCGGCCTGTCTTTCATTGCAAGGATTTGCATTTGGACTTGATTTGATGATATGTATCTGTAATCACAGCACTCAGAAGGCTGGGGCACGACAGTAGCTCGTATGTGACCTTGTCTCAAGCTAAATAAGTGAAAATTTAAGAAAATAATAAGTTGGGGGCTTGAGAGATGGCTCAGCAGCTAAGAGCACTCCTTGCTCTTCCAGAGAACTCAGGTTCCTTTCTCAGCACCCACATGGAGGCTCACAGCTGTCTGTAACTCCAGTTATAGTAGGAGATGTGACACCATGTTCTACAGGTGTACTACAGGCACCAGACATACATACATGTAGGCAAAAACACTCAATGCAAATAAAATAAAAATTAAATAAGTCTTTTTAAAAGTAACCAATGCTGAAAAAATAATAAAACCAGTATGGAACCTGAGTGATCTGTTTTCTTTCTTAATTTAATTTGTATGTGGGTATCCTGCCTGTATGTATCCCCTGAACCTGGAGTTACAGAGGAGTTGTAAGCTACAGCCAGTGCTCTCAGCCACCGACCACAGATCCTTCTCCCCAGCCCCGAGTCTGTTTTTACATTTGTTTGTTCTGTTTTGTTTTAACTGTCACACTTGTAAGAGTTGGGAGAAATATAGGTACTGTCTTTCTGAGGTAGCTAGGGAAGCCAGGTGATGTGATATGATTCCAAACAAAAACTATTTAGATTGTTCATAAACAACCAGGTGTTATTTGTAGCATTTTTTTTATTATACTCGGGTGAAACAGTTGGCTAAGTTTTCAGTTTAGCTATGCTTGGCTGCTGACAACTAGAGGTATACTATAGTGGAAATCTCTAGGTTACCATGTAATGTAGCCCTGGGGTAGACATTAGCATGTGGATGTGGTGATAGCTTCGGGTCCCTGTGTAGACCAGGCTGGTTTTGAACTCTGAGATCTGCCTGCCTCCGAGTATTCCCTGAGTCTTGGGGTTGGAGGTGTGCACACTGAGAAACAGCGTCCCACACCTAGGAGATGCTGTGGGCAGCTGGAGCTTTGATACCTGTGCCTTTTATATCCAAACTTAGACTCTTAACTTGTAGTTACAAAGGGAGTACTTTGGCTTATACACTTCCCCCTGACACCCCATCTAGAGTGTTCAGAGACTTCTGTAAATCTAGAAGTAAAAGATAGTAGGAAGAGAGTCCAGCATGAATGACATCAACAGATGTAGGGGTGACGCAGTAAGGAGGACCGGTGTCCGTGCCCAACAGAGTTGAGGAATGGAAACCTGAGTTTCTTAGGAAGCCATGGAAGTGTCAGAAAAACTGAGGAACTAGGGGGACCAGCACAGCTCAAGGTAGATACACAGAAAGAATTACACGTGGGTTTGTGGGGAGCTCCTCACAGAGCAGTTGTCTTCTAGGGCAGCCCCTTCCCCCAGCCACCCAGAAGGACCTATAAGATATAGTTTAAGAAGAAACTGACTTTCTGACACTCAGACACTGGGTGCTTCACCAAGGCAAAGGTCCCAGGTTAGATGTGGATGGAAGCACAGTGACCAGCGTGTTCTGCACTCTGCAGAATGCTTGAGAATTGCGATTGCTTCTAGTGAAGGGATTTTCAGACATAGCAGCCTACATGCCAGAGTTAGGAATCAGAAAGATCAAGTTTTTTTCTTATGTTTTTAAATTTTATTTATTTTTATTTTGCATGGTGAGTGTGTGGGGTAGGGGGTTCTGGAGAAAGAACTGAAGTTGTCAGGTTTCATGGCAAGTGCCTTCCAAGAGTTTTTCAATAGCTATGTTGGAAGCTTTATAAGACAATAAAAGTTAACCTTTATAGCTTGAAGGAGGAGTGTGGCTCTAACGTTCAACAGTAAGCATGCAAGCAGGTATAAGGTGGAACAGACATTTTTTAATTACATTTTATTTTTGTATTCATGTTTGTAGAATGAACTCCAGTGAAGGTTTAGTAGGAAGCTCTTGAGCCCTCCTCCAGCCCTGGAATAGATTAAAAAAAAAAAAAAAGATAGGGGCTTACCAGGTAGCCCTGGCTGTCTAGACCATGCTGACCTCAGACTCTCAGAGATCACCTGCCTCTGCCTCCCAAGTGCTGGGCTTAAACACATGTGCTACCACATCTGGCCCAGGAATAGACGTTTTGGAATACTCAAGGTCTCGAGCACTGGACCTCATCTGTACTGTTTTTGTTGTGTGTTTTTAAATGGGTTCTCACTGGTCTCAGCCGCTCATCCTCCTGTCATGGCCTCTGAGAATCGACATTATAGACCCATGCCATGTTTCCCAGGAAAAAGATAGCCACCAAAGCCAGTCTGAACCAGATATTCCCCTGAAATGTTTGCCATTTCCAGAGATAGCCCCGGCTGTTCTAAATAGGGTAAGAGGGTGGTGCAGCAGCATCTCGTGGGTGGAGACCGGAGATGCTAATGCCCAGCAGTGCCTGCCGTGGGCTCCTGTGTAGGTCTTGATCCGCTCAGGCAGGCCATAGATTATGTTAGGGCCAGCATTGCAGAAGTCATGCCACATAGGAATAGTCGAGACTCACTTGGAAAATAAAGTCCCATTTTATTTTACAGCTCTTCCACATAGACTTTGGGCATATTCTTGGAAATTTCAAATCTAAATTTGGCATTAAAAGGGAACGAGTACCTTTTATTCTTACTTATGACTTCATTCATGTCATTCAACAAGGAAAAACGGGAAACACAGAAAAATTTGGCAGGTGAGTATCGCCCTTGTGTCCAGGAGAAATATCTACCACTTCTGACCAGCCGACTCACGTTTCCTAACTCTTACTACTTTCCTGTTGGGTAAATACCCAACCGCAGCAGCTTACAAGGGAAAGGGTTCATTTGGCTCACAGTTTAGGGGTCTTGTGGGAAAGTTATAGGAGCAGGAGCTTGAGGAAGGGCAGGTCACCTTGTGTCCACAGCCAAAAGGCCGGGAGCACTGCATGTTGTTGCTTATCTCTCCAGACTCCCAGCCAGCGAGCGCAGCATCCAGGCTAACAGTCAGAGGCACGCCCAGAGGCCCGGCTCCCAGCTGCTCTAGATCCTGCTAGGTGGACAGTTAACACTGCGCTTCACGCTAACAGGACTGCTTAGATCTGGGAGACTCTTGGCAGATTTGTGTGTGGGGAGGGTTACACACAACAGAAGTGACCAGGAGGGAGACACAGAGAATGCTAGAAACTCCATGTCACTGCTTTTTATTGTACTTCCTGTTTCAGAACATTTTATCTCAAAACTAATAATATATTTGACAGGACAACAGGTTTTTTAGTATCATTCTGTGTGGGGAACAGAGAGGGAGCCTGGATTTGATGTAAGCATTGCTGCTTGAACATTCCCTAGAACTTATATCGCTTCTGTTTGTTCATCTTACTGTGGACAAAAGGCTTGAAGAGATGACTCAGCAGGAAATGGTGCATGCCACCAAGCTTGGGCTCAATGTTTGAGCCTCAGAATTCCGGCTACACGCGCGCGCGCACACACACACACACACACACACACACACACACACACACACACACTAGATAAATAAAGGCATGAATGTGAGCAAAAGTAAATGTGAGTGGAAGCAGAGGCAGATCAACAATGTGCCCAGTAAGGACTGATCATAATGCTTCTGGTTCTGTGGGAATTGGGTCAGATGGCTCTTGACCACTGCTGTCTTAAAGGGGGAAGAGAGAAAAACAAACAGGACTGCACATCATCAGCCTCAGTTTTAGGGACTGAAGAGAATGAGAAGCTGGGGCTTATGGGAAAGGCCTAGGAGCTGTAACTCACTGTTTTGTTTTGTGGTCAGCGATGTGGACGAAGGAGCTAAGAGGTCAGTAGGCGTGTGTTACGTACGTATGGCCTTGCCTATGACTATAGAATCCTGATTATTTCTGGTTTGAAGAGAGACCTGTGGTTTTAGAAAGCTTGAATTATGTAAGCTATAGTCTGGGGACTATTTTCAGAGCAGCACACATGAGCCGAAGCTCACACGGAGATGCTCTGGCTCTAAAGATGTCTTGTTGTTTTCCTTTGCAAATGTCCCACCTCCCTCCAATGCTGTGCTCCTGGGGTGCTCCTTCAACTCAAGGTTCCGCCAGTGCTGTGAAGACGCGTACCTGATTTTACGGCGGCATGGGAATCTCTTCATTACCCTGTTTGCGCTGATGTTGACTGCAGGGCTTCCCGAGCTCACATCAGTCAAAGATATACAGTATCTTAAGGTAAAACTCATTTCTCTGTATGTTTGTTGGACTTTGTGGGCACAGGGCTCCGAGCCATTCAAAAGTCCAAATGTCAGTGGTGGCACATGCCTTTAATCCCTGCACTCTCAAGAGGCAGAGAGATAGGCAGCAGGTGGATCTCTGAGTTCGAGGCCAGCCTGGTCTACAAAAGGACTTCCAGGACATACAGGGCTACATAAAGAAACCCTGTCTCAAAAACCCTTTAAAAATTTTTTTTTTTGTCCAAAGGGAACTGGCAAGATGGCTCAGAGAAGGTGGCCTGCTGCCAAGCCTACAGCTCTTGAGTTCAATCCCTGGATGCTCTAAACTGCACACATGCACATGCACACACATACATGCACATACACACACGTACACATCACTCATGCTCTTATACACACACAGGCATGGGCATGCACACAAAATCAATGTAATAAAGTTGTTTTATAAAGATGGCTTCAGAGATACCAACCTCCAGTCATCTCGTTAAAAATAGAGCATCCAAGGGGCTGGGGATTTAGCTCAGTGGTAGAGCGCTTACCTAGGAAGCACAAGGCCCTGGGTTCGGTCCCCAGCTCCGAAAAAAAAGAACCAAAAAAAAAAAAAAAAATAGAGCATCCAAAGGGAGTGGAGCAAAGTTATTTCCTCCGGTGTTTACCAAAAAAAGTCAACAAAACAAAACCACAACAAAAATTGTGTCGTTCTCATGAAGGAGTGTGTAATGCAGGCTACCGTGCTGGTGTTTATTCCCACACACTGGGTCGGTAGCTGCCTGGCACTTTGGTTTCCACCAGTTTACCTTTGACCTTCAGTCATCAGAGCAGAAAAGCAGAGTGTCTTATAATAATTACATATTAATTCATTCTCAAAATCCCTTTGCTAAGTCCATGTTGTTATCCTTCCTTGGTGTTCATTCTGCCCTGTAGGTGACACATATGGAAACATGGAACCCTGACTGTTGGAGAAGCTGGCCACACCAGCATCTTGTAGATGACAGTATTTGCATGTCTCTATCCAGTGCATGATGTCACCACTTTTCTCTTTCTGTTTAGGACTCTCTTGCCTTAGGAAAGAGTGAAGAAGAAGCACTCAAACAGTTTAAGCAGAAGTTTGATGAGGCACTCAGGGAAAGCTGGACCACTAAGGTGAACTGGATGGCTCATACAGTTCGGAAAGACTACAGGTCTTAGCGTCCGCTCTGCTCTGCTGCACTTGCCTGTTTGTCTCCTTTCCATTTTGCACTTGCACTATTGAACATGACCCTGCGGGAAATGCCAAGGGAATGAAATCCTGAAGCTCAGCGTGAAGTTCAGAACACGGCATCCCACAGAAGCTCGTCTGAACCACCCCAATGCCCACCCTCTGTAACTGAGTGCTTCCAGGACTCATCATGAGTGTCAGCAGCAGCATGGAGGACCCTTTCCTGCTGACCTTGCACGCCGAGGAATGCTCCTGGGGACTGTTTGGGGTCTCTTCTCTCTTTTCTTCAGTGTTTGGTACCTTCCCAGAGAGGCATAAATACTTCTTTCCAGTGTTGACCAAGTGCTGCAACTCAGCCAGCAACTTAGCACATTTGGGGGCTGGAAACTGTTCTAAGAAAGGTATCTCCCTCTCCTTTTTAAATTGTGTGAGCTACAAATTACATTGATTATGTTGAACTTATTATTTTTCAAAGGAAATATTTTAAACCTGTGAAAACTCACTAATTTTGTTAATATTTATCATGATGGCATCATTTCAGCCAGACTTGCTGAGAATCTATTGGTGGGCAAATATAATATATATAATATATATATATATATATGCTGCATATATATTTATAAAATTTCTAGTGGGAGTTCTATATAAAGAGATGTTTCTTTGGTAGTCCTCAGCCTTGTTTTACAGTTTTACAGAAGCGGAGCTTTTTCCTAAGTTACTTTTCGGTTAACTGTGGATCCAGTGCCTCCAGTCGCCTCACTACTGAGGCACCTATGAATGTGGCTTCTCTGTGTAGCTCTGAGAGTTCATCTCCGAGAACACAATACTTGAGCAGATGTATCCAAGGAAGCAAGCGAATGAAAAGGAATCTATTTATGGAATAAACTCGAAACCTAAATTTCAGTATTTTAGTAATATGCCAGCTGTTCTTAATGTATTTATTAAAATGTATAACATTGTGATTTTTTTCAACGGTATTAGTTCAAATGGAAGTGGATCCGCGCCACATGGAAGTCTGTAACTTACTTGTTGAGGTACCACACAGTTCGGGTGCTAGGCGGCGGGTGTGAGCATGTGCAATAGAACTACTGGTTTGCTGTGTACATGGACGTCAGGATCCAGCAAAGCTACTGCTTCTTCTCCAAAGACACATGGGAGCCCTCAGTCCTCAGTGGCACGGGAAACACAACTGAGTACTTGCCCTGAGACTTCAGTTTTCTATAGGAATTTTATTAAAGAGTGTTTAATTTTGTTGTCCTTCTGAATGTTCTCAGTCAAATAAACGGGTGGTTCCGGCTGTTTGGGGACATGTGGGCGTCTTCTTTTGGGGCACAGAGTCTTTGCAACCTGCCGCCACTGGACTCTCCCAAATGGCCACATCGGTGGACAAACCAGCCTCAGGAGTGGGCTGGGGCTCAGGGCCTCTGCCTAGCTCTCCCTTGCCTCCTAGCTCCACACGGACAGCCTGGGAGGTCTCTTGGACCAACGGGAGCCTAAAAGGAGGCGATGTTTTTGTCTGTTTGCTGTACAGCCTCATCTCCCCTGCCTCTGCTGTATCACATGTGTTCATGTGTGCGTGCACATGGGAAAGCCAGACAGTGGGGTTCAGTAGACACTGGCAGTGCACTATCCATAGTTGCTGAATTGCTTGTCTGTCTCTGAGAAGATGGAAGGCTAGTCTAGAAGCTACCCACCTTCTAGAATGCACTAACTAAGCTGTTCTAGCATCCGCTTAAACCAAGACTGATGAGCCATTGCCTTGACCAAGCCCGCTGTATTTTCCCTATAGCCTCAAATGCCAAGCTTGTTGTGTAGCACATTTTCTCCCTCGGGCTCTCGGCCAATTCCCAGACTCCCTCCAGGTTGGCTTTAAGACCTTGGTGTTGTTAGTATTTGGAGGATGTCAGGCTAGAGTTAAAACAGATTGTCAGGCAGCACAGCTCAGGATCATCCGGTCACACGTGGATAGTGATCACTTTGTTCCTGGGTGCGTGTGTTAACTGTGTCTCATCGTCACTTACTCAGATTAGTCAGACACGAGCCCAAGTGTTGCTGTGATCCCAGCCCTCAGGAGAAGCGGGCGCTCAAGACCATTCTCAGATACAGTGAGTTCGAGGGCAGCCTGAGCTACTTGAGACCCATCCATGAAATAGAAATGGTTCCTAGTATTTTTCCAGAAATAGCTATATTCTTGCCACCCTAAAATTAGAACTTCTGCCCAGAAGCTGTATTCCCTATTTCCCTCAGTTTCAGAGGCACCCTGAGGATACCACTTACCCTCTCTTGGTTTGGCCAGTGCTCTTAAAGAAGTGCCTGATCTTTAGCACATCTTTCACGGGTCCACCTTGACCAGCCCCTGGTTTGGTCCCTTGAGGCATAGTTAAAGCCAGGCACTTGTGCTGTAACCTCTGCCAGTGGGTTCCTTGGCATTCTTGGAAAATGCCTCTGTAAGATTAGGCTGAAGGCAGGCCTGTAGGGCATCTCCTTAGTGATTGATGTGGAAAGGCCCACACGGTGTGGGATGGTAGTCCTAGGTGGTATAAGAAAGTAAACTGAGCAAGCAAAGCAACTTCTCTGTGGCCTCTTCAGTTCCTGCCTCCGGATTCCTGCCATGTTTGAGTTCCGTGGCCTGACTTCTGGCAGCGATGGGCTGTGATGTGTGGTCGTGGCGTGGCGTCTCTTCACTGTTGTTGTGAAAATATAAAAAATTTTTAAAAAGTATATCGTCTTTTACCTCGCTAGGCACACCACAGTACCCCAAGATATCCTCTAGATATCTTAGTGGAAACACATCCCAACCTCGCTGCAGCGGCCCAGTGTCTCCAGCTGCCGTACACTTTCTTACACTCAAAGCCTCACATAAAAGAACACACAACACAATAATCTTTGACCCAATTGATAAGATGTAATTGCCCACCTAAACATACAAAGCCCAGTATCATCCGTCCCTTAGGAACATTAATAACAACCTGTAAATACACAGAGCAAGATCTTTACGTCACCTGCCATATTGTCCTGCCACAACTTCTCTCTCTCTCTCTCTCTCTCTCTCTCTCTCTCTCTCTCTCTCTCTCTCTCTCTCTCTCTCTCTTCCTCTCTCTCTCCCCCCTCTCCCTCTCTCCCTTCCCCTCCCCTCTCCCTCTCTCCTCTCCTCTCCTTTCTGTTCCAGTATCCTCTTCCTTCAAACTTCTCTCCCACCCATCCTTCCTTCTCCTCCAATGACAGGCCTCCTTCTATCCTGTACCTGCCCCTCACCTGTATTTTACAAATTCAATGGGGAGAAGGTTCTGGTGAAGTCACCTGATTCCTGAGTACCTGACTAGGCCGCTGTCCCTCACAGTGGAATTAGCATCAAAATACAGATAACTCCAGGGCAAACCACAACACATCACAGCAGCAGACCGTTTGAGGACACCACCAGCTGAAGTTGGAATAATGTAATTTTATCACCTACTTAATAAGCAGTCTGGAGTAGACCATTGTTCACTCCTGAAGGATTTTAGATTTTAGATTGGAGAAGCCACCCGAATTGGGAGGATCCCACTTCTCTAATCTCCAGGTTTCTCTGAAGCAGTATCTTATTCACAATATCTTAGACCACCTACCTCAAGATGGCCTGGCTGATTTCCCCTTCCCCTTCCCCATGTCTTCCTCCCACGTTGTGTTCACCGGAGTAAGAAAATACCACAAGACCTTCATTCAACGGTGTGACAGTGAATGACTTCGATCTTTTTCTACTTCATAAAATGTGATGAGGTAAGGATTTAAATTCCAAAATGCTGAGTTCATGCACCGATAGGATTCTTGTTTCCTTAGCTAAAAAGTGGTCCTCTGGGTCCATCAATATCATCTTCTATCCGTATGGGACTTACCTTAAGTCGACAGAATTCTACGAAGTTAGATGAGACTGTGATTCTGCCCTTGGTCTTTGAATAAAAGTGTTCTCCACGTAGACTTCACATGTAGCCTGTATTGCAGCTGAGTTAATCTAATTGATTAATTTCTTTTGTCCTTTTTGGCCCAGCAAAAAGGTGGATTTTTTGTTTGTTTGCTTGTTTACCTTGAGACAGAGTTTCTCTGTGTAGCCGTAGCTGGAACTCACTGTGTAGACCAGGATGGCCTTGAACTCAGAAATCTGCCTCCTGCCTCCCGGTGCTGGGATTAAAGCTGTGTACCACCACCACCAGGCCCAATATATTATGTTATTTCCTTGTTATGTGCCAAGCAGGAAACACGTGTGTTTGTCTCCCCACGCTGTAAAGCCATTTGTAAATGACCCAGATGGCGGCCAGGTCCTATCTGCCACATCACAGCTGCTATTTTCCACGGTACAACCCCAAGTTTCTCTGCAGCTAATCAGACATTGTCTAAGAGGAGCAACCTAGAATGAACAGCAGGATGACATAATTGACCCCAATGGACCAGCCTAACCTGGAAGGACTTCCAGTACTCACACCTCCCAGCTACAGCCTACCTTATACCATCGGCTGGCCCTGCATAGCTCTACTTTTAAATCTCAGTAGTTTAGTTGACCAATTTCACCGGTGGAGTAGTCTTTAAAACAACAGAAATCTCCAAGCCCCTGCTGCAGGATCCGGGCCTTTCTAGAGAAGAGTCATCTCATGCCATCTCCTTAGCTCACCCACCTCTATAAGAAGATTGCTAATGCAGCCGCCCAATTCTCTTGCCCTGGCTCTGCAGTGAATATAGAAGGCGGGACAGAAGATAGCTGGAGATGTCAACATGGTCGATTTAGGGATGCAGCGTGGCGGGAAGGCAGGGGCCAGGAGAGGGCAGGGAGCATAAACTCCTAACAACTGAACAGGTGAATTCAGGAAAGTCCGCTCAAGCAGCACTGGGAGTTTCCCTTAGTCCGGAGCCGTGCCAGGTTGCCCTGGTAACCCTACATGGGGGTGGAGCTGGCACAGGGGCCAGATGCACCTGCCCTATTGAATAGGAAGTCCTGGTGCCAATAGATTCCTAGGGAAGCTAAGGACCCAGAGCACAGCCGAGTTCCTGGTGCTCCAGCCCACCGGACAGCCACCATGGCGCTTCTGCTGGGCTTCCTGTTCTTTTGTGGAGTCACGGGTAAGTAAGGGCCATTAGTCCCCAGCATTAATTCTGCTTCTAAGGGGCCACTAACGACGATACGGGCAAGGACAGGAGTGGGAGCTAGGAGTGGAGGGAACCTCTGTAAGGGAGAACCTCTGGGGTGCAGGGTGGAAGAACTCCAAGGTGCAAGGGGGCGGGGGAGTGGGGAAGCTCGGTCATATAGTGAGCTTCTTGCTTTTTCCCAGAGAACTGACACCCAGGGTGCAGGAGATGATTCATTTGTTCCTGATTTGTCCCATGTTAGCTTGTGCTTAGTCTCTCCTTAGTGTCTGTCCCGAGGTTTCAAATGCTTGCACAGGTATAGGCTGACTGACAGAAATCCTAATTTACTGTACACCCAACTGCTCTGAGTCTTCAATGGTCCAGGCTACCTTAAGAGAAATGAACTAAATGGGTACATTCTTAGGCTTAGAGGCCAACCACAGCTGTTAACTAAATGGCAAAACAAAATAGCAAAGGAGTGCTATTTTTTTACAGATCCAGAGCAGACGGCAAAAGGAAACTCTGACCTCTGCTTCAAGTCCATAATGTATTGGCTGATTTTTTTTTTTTTTATGAGACAGAATAACTTGGTACTTCCTAAAGAATTCATCAAGTACATTGTGTTGCTTTGCCTTCTCTGGCAGTGGGGGCTATAGTGAGTGGTGTGGGGGGAGGGAACATTTTTAAAATGCAAGGACCAGTCGTGTGTGATACATACTGGTGATCCCAGCACTGCCAATAGGATTTGCTGAAGGAGGCAGAGGCAGGAGGATCACGAGTTCAAGGCCAGCCTGGGTCACACATTTGGCTCGGTGGTTAAGAGAACTGACTGCTCTTCCAGAGATCCTGAGTTTAAGTCCTACCAACCCCATGGTGGCTCACAACCATCTGTAATGAGATCTGATGCCCTCTTCTGGTGTGTCTGAAGTCAGCTACAGTGTACTTACATATAATAAATAAATCTTTTAAAAAAAGAAAAAAGATGAGTCAAGAGGATGGCGAATGTGTGGATAGCTTAGGCTACATAGGGAGACCCTGTTATTAAATTCTGTGTTCTGAGTCCTGATGGCCTTTCTTCGGGAATGACTCTGGTTCCATTAAAATCCTATTTACACACTCGTGAGCATTACCCATGAGCCAGTGCTGTTACCAAGCCTCATTTTTATCAGAATCTGTAATGGGTACTCCTACCTTGATACATTTTAAGCTTGGCTGAATTTCCCAAGTCAAGTTTCCTGAAAAGATAAAGGGACAGTTACCAGTTTCATGGTTCATCTTCAGCGAAGCTAGATTTGAGAATATACTGGTGTTTTTGGGGAAGAGAAAGGAAGTGGGGGTGAGGACATAGTGTAGAGACACCTAAAGCAGAAATAAGGAAGGCTGTAAGTCACTTACAATAATAATCTACCCTGGAGAATCTTCATATAAGTTTTTCTGGAATGTTCCTTCTTGGTAGACACCGTCTTAACCCAGGGCATTCTGATGCCGCTCACTAACTCTTCTGCTCCTTGGAATCTAAGTCTCACCCCTCTACTGTAGGGTTCAGTGTCACTGTGGTCACATACAATGAATAAGTCGCACTTTCAGCCTCTTGCCCCTGTCAGCCTGAACGGCTCTGAACGGTCTCGGCCTTGCCCTCCCCAGCTTGGAGCATTCTGTTGTTTCTCTGAACTCTTCATGTTTCAATGTAGATTGACATGGGAGCAGGGAAGTCTTCTTCTCCAGACATTTCTGCTTGGGGGTCTAAATGCCCCAGAAACCATGATGTCCAGATCTCTTTCTAGACTTGGGGAATTTTCCTCCTTCCTCCTGCCATCTCTTCTTTTATTTTTTCCTTCCTTCCTGGTCCTGGGGGCTTAATCATTGCCTTGAACATTCTCTGAGCGACTCGACCACTCACTCCTGCCCTCCCTCTCTCTCTATTGCTTCCTTCTTCCCTCCCTCCCTCCTCTCCTCCCTTCCTTCCTTTTTTTCTTTTTTCTTTTTTTAAAGATGTATTTATTTTTATGTGTTCTGCTCGCATGTCTGTATGACGGTGTCAGATCCTCTGGAACTGAAGTTACAGACAGCTGTGAATTGCTATGTGGGTGCTGGGAATTGAACTCAGGTCCTCTATCAGAGCAGTCAGTGATCTTAAATCCTAAATCATCTCTCCAGGCCCATGATGAAAATCATTGAGATTAAAGCTTTAGTGTTTCCCTGGAAGAGTTTGTCTGTGTGTGAGGAGAAGAGAGAACCTCGGGTCATGATCCAATTCAGAAAGTACGTGTACAAGATCTATATGCATGTTTTCTTAATCTCTTGATTGTTTTTACACTATAACTTACTTTTCCCTGGGTACTGACTTGTGAGTTGTATATTTAAATTTTTATAAGCAACCCCAATCCCAGTGGAAGAAACCCAGGGGTAAAAGAAAACAATACACATTCGTGGACCAGATGTTGTAATGGTGTTTGGGGAGATCATGGGGTATGGCGGGCAAGGCTTCAATCCAGAGAGAACAGTCAGTCACTCACCCAGCTGTGCTACCAGAGAAGGCAGGGAGCCATGCAAGAAAACTTGATGTTTTCTCGTTATTCTCCGGGCCTCACTACCTTTAAAAGTGTGGTTACTGTACTTCAATGTGCAGGGCCTTATGCATTCACAGCAGGCACTCTACCTGCTGAAGCATCGCCTGTCTCTCCTTCAGCTTCTTAAAGAGTCTACATTTATGTAGGTTATGGTAGAACACTTGCCCAGCACATGTGAGGGGCTGGGTTCACTCTCCAGCATCACATAAAAAAAGTGCAGTCAAATAAAGCTTTCAGTTGGGTTTGGTGTCATGCTCATAATTCTAACACTGGGGAGGCTGAGACAGGAGGATCACGAGTTTGGAGCCAGTTTGGGCTATCTAAGATCCTGTCTCAAGAAAAACAAAACAAAATATCCCTGCAACTGGGTTGAGATATAGCTGGTGCTCAGGCCTTGAGTTGCTTTTCCTTTGCGTGACTGTATGGGGGATTGTGCTATGTTCTGGCGTCAATGGACTCTCTGCCTCCAGTTTCTTTGCTTTGGTGGAAATGCCGCCACAGCTTTCTGGCTCTCGTATTTTACCGCAGTGGGTAATTTATCTCTGGACCTACGGATGGAGTGAATTTGTTTCACTTTTCTCTGTGCACCTCCCTCTGCTTGCACTTGGGTTAGGTATGAAAAAGGCTGGACACACCCTCCAACGATAAGTATCCAATCTTTGTGAGGAAGTAAAATCCCGATCCTTGAGGGTGGGACCTGTAAATAATTTCCTATAATAGAGGAAGTGCTGTATAGTCCCGTCTCCCCTTTGATCCCGGGCCCTTGGGATCCCACTAAGTAATTCTGTTAAAACACAACGAGAACAGTTAACACTGCCTGTGGGAATGGAGAGGGCGTGGTCACCAGAAAGACGGGCTTTGATAAGTCGTCAGCTCTAGAACGGAAGCAGAAGAGAAAGCCAGGAAGGGACAGAACATCCCTCGCAGGCTCCCGGTGTGGCTTACTCATCGGTGTCGCTTGCTGTCCCTTTTGATTTCTTCCTTCTGGGTTTAATCTGTACAGGTGTAGCAGAGCGAGGGCTTTGTCTGTGCTCATGTTCTGTCACACTTCATCTTACCGTCCTCCTCTTCTGACATTTCCCATCTCTATGGAGCTCCTGCTGTTCTCTCATAGGAAGAGCCTCATGTCTGAGCATCATTTCCCCTGATTCATAGCGAGTTCCACCAGGCTTTAAGGTCACTGGGAACAACCTCCTCCCTCATAACCAGTATCTTCTAACGGGGTAGTAAAGAGGCAACCTTGTGACTCTGATCGCTGTTGCTGGTCAGAAGAACTGGGCCCAAGTCTCATGGCCACCTCTGAGTCTTGACTTTCTGAACCACCCAAGAGATCACAAGATGCCGGTCAGAGCTGTTCTGGTAAAGAATGAAGCCTTGCTATTGTCTCTTCCCTTTAGGGTTCTTCCAAATATGTCTGTCAAGCATGTGAATAGGAAAACCCTCTCAGGAAAACTGTTCAAGACACAGTGTATAGCATAAAGCCCATTAAAACAGGTGGGTAGGCACAGAAGACATTTAGGCCATTGCCCACGAGGCCTACTCTCCTCCACGATGGTCCCTTTAGCTACTGCCCACCTTGACAGCGGCTCATGTTTTTCCATAATAACAGAAGTTGTTATATGAACTTTTATAGATCCAAAAGCAAAGACAGTGATAATGAAGTCTTCTTCAAACACATGGGTGGGAACAGTGGGTAGGTGAATAGCAACATGGTATCAGTCTAAGATGCTAACTGATGACATTCTTAGCAGTGATCTGTTAACAACTTCCCAAGGTTTGCTGTGATCACTTAGAGCACATTAGAGCAGACACAAATGGGTGGGCAATGAATGTCCTTGAAGGGCATTATACCAATGTAGTCTTAGATAATTTTAGCTCTCTAATAGAGGTGGTAGAGCAATGAGAAAATGGATGTTCCAGGCTGGAGAGATGGCTCACCCATTAAAGGCTAGGCTCACAACCAAAAATATAAGAAAACTGATGTTCCGATTCTGTACAATAGTGGGAATTCTAACCCATGATTAGACTCGTAAAGACTTTCACATGAAGGTGGCTTTTTCCTATGAACTTTGCTTTACACTAGATTAAGTGAAATTATGCATTGCGTGACCAAACTTTTCCGGAGACCTTACACACATGTCTGCTCACCCCAGATAGGGAGCCCAGGATGGACCAGGATGAACCCAATGAGTTTTAAAGGAATTAATTATAGGTACAGAAATGACTCAAAGACAGCCACATCAGCAAAGCCCACCTCAGCATGGGTGACAGCTCACAAAAGTTGGGAACCTGGAGCACACTGCACAGCCTGTACCACACTTTGCCTTGACAGGTTAGAGAGTGTCATTTCCAAGAGATTCAGTTGGTCTAAACCTCTTCCAGGCAGCTCAGCTGTCTCAGTCTTTGTTGCAGCTTGGCTTGTCTGGAGAGTGACTCCTGGCAAATTTATTGCTTACTCTGGGAGGGAGGAGCCTTCCAAATCTGGTCAGTTTCAGGGACTTCCTGGAGCTTTTTGAGTTGTTTAATGATCTTCCTTTTTAAGGAGTTTCCCTCCAGAATGGGATGTTTCAGTTGCTGAGGAAACTGTTATACAACAATATGTGTCAAACCATTCCTTTGGTTTGTTTTCTAGGAACAAGAAAAACTTCATCTATATAGCAAATGTTCGTTGACTTAGGAACTCAAGATTATCTTTAGCTGTATCAGGAGTTTGAGGTCACCCTACACGAGATCCTGTCTCCAAAAACAACAATAACAAAAACCTAAATAAATAAATACCAGTAAAAAAAGTCAAAATATCACTAAAAGCATAATTGAACAAACAAAAAAAAGGAAAGGAAAAGATTTCCCAATAATGTAAAAATTGATAAGCAATATTAGATGAATATATGAAGGTTAATAGAAGAAAAAACATAAAAGATTTTTTTATAAAAGTGAAAATATTACGAAAACTGTATGTTAAAAACAAAGAAATGGGAGGGCTCAAGAGATGGTTCAGTGCTTAGGAGCATGGCTGCTCTTCCAGAGGACTAGGTTTGAATTCTAGCTTGTACTTGGTGGCTCACAGCTGTTTAACTCTGCAGCTCCAGTTTCAGGAGAATCTGATCCCATTTCTAGCCTCCACGGGCATTGCATGCAAACAGTACACAGGCATACATGCAAGCAGAACACTTAGGCATGTAAAATAAAAGTAAATCTTAGCTTTTCTTGTGTTTTTTTTTTGTTTTTTTTTGTTTTCTTTTCTTTTTGAGGTTTTTCCGTGTAGCCTTGGCTGTCCTGGAACTTGCTCTGTCAAACAGGCTGGCCTCAAATTCACAGAGATCTGTCTGTCTCTGCTTCTCGAGTGCTGGCATTAAAGGCAGGTGCCACCATTGCCTGGTCAGAAAAATAAATCTCAACACAAACAAACATAAATAAACGAAAAACCCCACAGGAACAGGAAGCACAGAGGCTAAACAAACAAATAGCCCCCCAAACAAAACAATCCCTGCAAACCGCAATGTGTTGGAGCAGCTCGTTTGGGGTCCCTGGAGATAGCAGCTTTCCCTGCTGAGGGATGCAGTTGCGCATGTCAAGTCTTGTACTGCAGCCTCACAGTTCTCAGGCTCTACCCCTCTACAGAGACTGGTCGGTCTGCTGACTCTGCTTGGGACCATTAAATTCCAGTTGTGTCTGCTCCTGGTCTGTTTATGGTTGTCAGTGTTGGTGGCAGGCTCCTTTACCCATCGAGCCATCTCACCCGCCCTAATTTATATAGTTGTATCTTCATATATGGGGGCTATATGGTCATTTGCTTTAGGTAAACTTTTCAAACTGGAGTGTACTTAGAAATTCAATCTTCTCTTGAAACAAAGTATTTATGCCTGGAGAACTTAAATACTGGCAACAAACTGAATTTGTAAGAACCCCATTGAACTTCCAGGAGTTGCTTCTAGAATATTAAAGCAGTTTTCAGAATCCTCATTCCTCGTTCTAGAAATTGAACTTAGGAGGACTTCATTCAGCATTTTTATAAGTGATGAAATGTACGTTGAGGCACCAGCTCTCTTCAGTATGGAAACAGCTACAACAGGCTCAGAGGAACCTACAGTTTCTCCTATCCTAACAAGGCTAATGATTGGTGCTTCACCAGGTAAACATTTTAAAAAACATCCAAATGTTTGAATTCCCGAAAGAAAGACACACACACACACACACACACACACACACACACACACACACAGAGAGAGAGAGAGAGAGACAGAGACAGAGACAGAGACAGAGACAGAGACAGAGACAGACAGAGAAACAGAGAGAGCCTTATTTTTAATATGCCTTAAACAGCGCAATGGCTGGGCATTTCCAAACCTCCCCGTGGCTAACACACTCTCCCCTCAAATATTCCTGAATTATTACTCTCTAAAATCTATATTCCATCTCTGCTACCTCAGATCCAATCGGGAGAGTGGCCCCCGGGGTCACGTTACCCCAATTCTTATATATTATATGCTTTCTCTCCTGCAACTCTCAGGCTTGACCTTTCGACTCCCCCCACCCCTACCCCCAAGCCCTCATCATGGCAATTCTGAAAACTCTCTCCTGCTCCCTTGCCCAGAGCCCCGCCTCTGTATCCCTGTCCAACCATTGGCCAGCAGCCACTTTATTTCACCAATCAAAGCCAACAAGGGGCAGGGACCCTCTGAGTCTTATAGGCTAATGTTCCAGTTCCATGTAATTTTGGAGGCCAAATTCACACAAATGGCATTAGAACCAATCTGCAACAACATAAGGGTACAAGGTAGTTTGGGAAGAAGATTTGACCATCAAGAGCTAAGAGCTGGGATAAAACTCTGTGAAGCTGTGAACTTCACCTTAACGGTTATAAAGGTAAATGCAAATCAGCATAGACCAAGTACCGCACCACATGGGTGAGCGCCACATGGGTGAGCACCATATCGGTGAGCACCACGTGGGTGAGTACAAGAAGTGGGGACAGATGGGTTGATTGCTGTAGTGCAGTTTATCTAAGATTAGGGATAAACTGAGAAAAGAGAAAGGGCAGAAGCTGTTTACCCAGGGAAAGCACTGATGATGAAGTGCACGTGATAGCCTTCCATCCTGGCTGGCTTCCAGAAGTTTCCTCAGCAAGGGCACGGAAACACTGCTGCATTTTTCACATCTGGAGGCCCAGGATTTCTGTAGCCTCTGAAATTACTATTGGGTGACAGTGAGGGTATAGAGAGTTGAAAACAGTCTCGGCTATCCTGGAACTCACCATGTAGACCAGGCTGGCCTCAGACTCACAGAGATCCATCTGCTTCTGCCTCCCTAGGGCTGGGATTAAAAGTTTGTGTCCTCAGGCCCATTTCTAAGTTTACATTTTTAAAATTCTATGCCATCTATTGTTACTGTGTATGGTGGTTTGGATGAGAATGGCCCCATAGGTTCATATGTTTGAATACTTGGTCCCCAGTGGGTAGAACTATTTGGGGAGGATTATGAGGTAAGGCCTTGTTGAAAGAGGTGCATCACCATGGGCAGGCTTTGAGGTTTCAAAAGACTTGTGCTATCCCCTGTGGACTCTCTACCTCCTGGCTATGGTTCAACATCTGAGCTCTCAGGGGTGGAGAGATGGCTCAGTGGTCAAGAGCACTTGCTCTTTCAGAGGACTTGGATTTGGTTCCCAGCACCTACATGATGGCTCACAACTCTCTGTAAACCCCAGTTTCAAGGAATCTGACTCCTTCTTGGGCTTTCGATGGCACTGCATGCATGTGGTGTAGGCATACGTGCAGGCAAGCCACCTACGCACGTAAAATTAAATAATTTTTTAAAATGTTAGCTCCCAGCTTTTCCTCTGGCCACCTGTCACTGTGCCTCTGCTCTACCACCATGGACTGGAATCATAGCCCAATAAACTCTTTCTTTCATTAGTAGCCTTGGTCATGGTGTCTTACCACAGCAATAGATAAGTAACCAAGAGATGGTGTGCATGAGTGATGGCATACACAAGCCATAGCACATGTGGAGGTCAAAGGGCAAACCTTCAGGCTGGTGTTCTCCTCCTTCCCCAGAAGTTTCCAGGGATCAAACTCAGGTCACCAGGCTTTGACAGAAGCACCTTTACCTACCGAGCCATCTCACCAGCACTAATTTGCATTTTGAATTAGGATACTAATATATTCACGTCTTTGTTTTATTTGAGGAAAAATCATCAGCAGATCCAGTTTATATGGGAATCACTACAAGCAGAGTTACTTTTCTTTTGGAAAATCAAAATACACCGATTAAGGCCAGTGCTTCCTTTTCCTGTGGTAGGCTAAGAAGTGATGCTTCTTATAGTTTATGTGCAGCTTGTGAATGGAAGAGAGCCCGATGTAGAGTTTCAGTCCTCTCTTTCAACAAACGTATCTGTAAGTTGGAAGTCTGTTAGGCAAGGACTCTGTCACTGAGCTTCCCATCAATGTGGGGAGGGACATTTGTTTGTTTAAAGCTCAGATTATTGGGCATCAAGCGGAACAAAGCAAAAAGATCTTTCAACATTATCTTAAGGGTGAAGATTGAAGTAACTAAACAGAAGTTTAAGTTTTTTGGTTATTGTGCATGTGTGTGTGTGTGTGTGCACGTGCATGTATACATGTATGTGTATGTCACAGTGATGATGAGGAGGTCAGATGAGAGCTTCGTGGAGACAGTCAATCTGTTCACCTTTAGCTGAGGTTCCAACCTCAGGGAGCAAATGTCTACACCCACTGAGCCATCGTGCCTTCTGTGAATGGAGGTTCTGTAGAGTGTAAATTTTATAATAGGTTGTGAAGGTTTAAAATATCTCCTCAAAAATGTGATTGACTTGGTCAGAAGAGAATAGGAAAGAGGATGAAATACGAAATGTTTGAGCATAATATTAAGGCCAATAACCCACTGAATACATATATGTATAGATAGATAAATAATAGATATGTAGATAAGTGATAGAGATAGATAGATAGATAGATAGATAGATAGATAGATAGAGACAGGTAGATGAAATATAAACTTCTAAGTGTTTCTTTTTAAACTGTCCTTATCAAAACCTGTTCCTCAGAAACAATTTTAACCATTCAGGGCTAGGAATATCACCCATTGTAGACTGCTTGCCTAATATAATAAATTCAAGCCTCAGTCCTCAGGACCACTGCCACAAGAACAAAGTATCAGTAAAAATTAGGGAATCAGATTTCATAAAAAATTTAGAACTAAAGACAATTTGGGGGCTGGAGAGATGACTCAGTGGTTAAGAGCACTGACTGCTCTTCCACAGGTCCTGAGTTCAATTCCCAGCAACCACATGGTGGCTCACAACCATCTATAATGGGCATACGATGCCCTCTTCTGGTGTGTTGGAAGACAGCAACATGAAATAAATAAATAAATCTAAAAAAAAAAAAAGAAAAAAGACAATTTGGTAGAAAATGCATTAAGAGTTACTCTCATGTGCACTACACACAGGGTCCCCAGGGAGCCTGTGGCCCTGTGGCTAGCACGAGTCAGGCTGGCCTTGCATTTGTAGACAAGGCTGACCTTCAGAGCTCTAGCCAAGTTCACTTGTCTGCGCCTGGTGAGAAGAACAAGAGCTTCCTGGTGGAGGCTCATGCCTGCATGATGCCAGCAAGGTGGTGGTGCTCTAAGGCAATCACTTAGCATGAGAAAATGCCCATAGCCGCTCCACTTCATGAAGCCACAAACTAACCTGGGCATCCAAGTCCCACCCACATCCCCCTATCCTGACTCCTGAATGGCTTCAGCCTGAAGTCAGCCAGTGAGCAACAAGATAGATACTCAATGCCTCAATGTTATGCACATTCTCTCTCTCTCTCTCTCTCTCTCTCTCTCTCTCTCTCTCTCTCTCTCTCCAGATCTCATTGGGAGTGTGAGCATCACTACTCCAGAGCAGATAGTTCAGGAAGCTGGAGGGGAAATTGTTCATCTGCCCTGCATGTTCACCCTTAGCCCTGAGGACCAAGGACCACTGGACATCGAGTGGCTTCGGCTTTCAGGACCTAACAATGAGGCGATAGACCATGTGGTGAGTGTGCCCTGCTCACTCTCACTAGGCAGGTGTGGTGTCATGGCCAGAAGCCCCACTGCCCAAGCCTGTGAACATGGGATACACTGACCTGTGATTTCACAAGAGGAAGGGTCATTAGATGTCTGGAAGGCTTCAGAGGGCAAGAGGATGTTGTGGATGCTCTGACACTGTGGTCTCAAAAGTGTAAGAGGAGACAAGGAACAAGAGGGGTGTGCTGAGCAGGCTGGGCAGTGAGTGTGTGTGTGTGTGTGTGTGTGTGTGTGTGTGTGTGTGTGTGTGTAGCATGTGTGAACCAGAATCATTAGACCCTGTCAGAATTTAGAATCAATGTCCTCTGTTGCTCAGCCTGGCCACAAACTCCAAAGCCTGGTCATCCTTCCATGTCAGCCCGCCTCAGCAGCTGGTCTGCAATACTGCACTGCACCTGGCCCTGGTAGGATCTTAAGATGTCTATGAGGCTCTTAGAACCAGCAAAGGAGTCACGAGAGGTACACAGTGTGATAAGCGTATATATTCTCACAGTTTGTTTTCCTCATTTCCAGATAAATCTCCCATACAACCAATGTCTTAAATAGCAGAACAAAAGCAGGGCACGGCACACATGTCTGCAATTCTTCTCTGTGTAGGGAGAGTGAGGCAGGAGGATAGAGAGTCTGAGGCCAGCCTGGAAGTAAGCAAATGAAAATGGAGAAAAATTTAAAATCTATAAAATATATGTTAAACTATAAAAAAGTCATGTGAAGTATTGTTGTAGACCTGTCTTAGTCAGGGTGTCCGTTGCTATGAAGAGACACCATGACGAAGGCAACTCTTATAAAGGCAAACATTTAATTGGGTCTGGCCTACAGGTTCAGAGGTTCAGTCCATTATCCAGGGAGGAGCATGGCAGAATCCAGACAGGCGTGGTGCAGGAGGCGCTGAGAGTTCTACATCTTGATTCAAAGGCAACCAGGGGAGACTGGGATCCTCAGGCAGCTAGGAGGAAGCTCTCTTCCTCTCTTCTATACTGGGCAGAGCCTGAGCATAGGAGGAGACGTCCAAAGCCCGCCCCCACAGTGACACACTTCCTCCAACAAGGCCACGCCCTCTAACAGGACCACTCCCTCTGGGCCAAGCATGTTCAAACCACCACAAGAAGTTTTTCTAGTCGAAGTGATCAGAGCTAAATGAAGAGCACTGGAAAGCCAAGGCCAGTGCTGGGGTTTGTGTTTGTTTTTAAACTGTCTAAAGCAGTTGCTTTATTGTTATTTTTTATTAGCACTTACGAATTGAGTCTAAGCAGTATTTTTAAGATTTATTTATTTATTATACATCTATGGTTGTTGTGTGCATTGCCTACAGACGGCGAGAGATGACACTGGACCCAGTGGAACTGAAGTTACACATGGTTGTGAGCTGCCACGTGGGTGCTGGGAACTAAATCTGGATCCCCTCAAAGAGCAGCCAGTGCTCTTAACTTCTGAGCCATCTCTCCAGCTCAGCAATATTTTTTTTTATTTTAGTTTTTTTTAGAACAATGAATGACTCTCTAGTTCCAACTGGCCTGGAGCCTGCTGCTGGCCTGGAGACTCAGGTTGGCCTTGAACTCATGATCATTCCTCAATATTCCTAGTTACTGGAACTGCAGGTGTGTCCTATCATGCCTGGCTTCCAGTTTCATATCGAGAAAGAAACTTGTCTTTTTATTAGCTCACACAGGGGAATTATGATCAGCCTTCTTTGGAAGAAAAGGGGAGGCACATGATGATGTACTGCAGCCTCTGAGGCAGCTGAAAAACCGGAGCAGACAGGAATGCATGTGTATGTGTTCCTGTTCCTGTCCAGTCTGGCCAAACAGTTCTCACTGTCAGGCTCCACTATTTATTTGAAATGGGAGTGTGGGGCTACAACAGGGATCACGTGGGTACATTTCTACTTTGTTGTTTTGTGCTTTAAATATTGTAGTTTTCCTCAGCCTACATATCCTCACCTCTGTCCTCACTCCTCCCTCTGTCTGTCCTTCATCCCTCTCTCCCTCCCTCCCTGCCTGCTTCCTCCCTTCCTCCCCCTCTGCCTCCTTCCTTGCCTCCCTCCTTCCCTTCCTATCTTTCTAATTTTGATTCTATGGCAGAATGATATGTACAAAGCTGTAATGAAATGGGTTTCATTTCTATTTTTTTCCGTTTTGGCTATTTTTTTATCTTCTGTTTTGGTTTTTTTTCAGGTTATTTTGTATGCTGCAGATAAAATTTATTCTGACTTCTATCAAGATCTGAAAGGACGAGTGCATTTTACAAGTAATGACGTCGTGTCTGGTGACGCATCCATAAAAATAAGAAATGTTCGTCCTGCAGACAGTGGCACCTACCAGTGCAAAGTGAAAAAAGCCCCTGGTGTTGCCAAGACAACCGTTCAGCTGACAGTTATTGGTAAGTCGTAGTTGGTAGAGAACAGCTTTTCAGTAACAGGGTGAAGCATCACGGTGCTGAAGTTACAACACTTATGTAAGACAAACTTAGCTTTTACAGTAATAATTGAATTTGTTCACTTTCACTATGCTAAGTGTTCAACCTGGGCCTACGCTTCCTGGGGAAACACCCCACCCATGAGCCCCACCTCTAGCCCTAGGATTATAATGAAACCTTCTGAAGTATTTCTAATGTCCTCACCTAGCTTAAAACAGAAAGCTATCACATTTTTGCATAAGAAAGTAAGAAGCAACTAGCTTCTTTGCATATTTCAAAATTAATGAGAGCTTTATTGTGAGAAGAACCCTGGCCTGGAGTCAGGAAAGTCCTCTCATTGTTACTGCTGTTGTTGTTTTGAACCTTGTCTTCTGAGTTCTCCCTGAGAATTCAATACATTTCATGCCCTCAGTCCACAGTCCAGTCTATGTGCATTGAAACATGGAGTCTAAAAGGCTTTAATCGTCCCAGTACCTGTCAGAGTCACCCCTTCAGAGTTGCGTGTGAGTGCTCTGAACTTTTGCTTTTGCCACACAAAGACAAGGGCTGGGTGTTTAGGGGGCTGGCGATAGAAGAGTGGAGTGAGTGGGAATGCATGTGTTAGTGTGAATGTGTGTGAGTGTGAATATGTGTGAGTGTGAATGTGTGTGAATATGTGTGACAGTGTGAATGTGTGTATATGTTGTGTGTGAATTGTGCATGTGAATGTGTGTGACTGAATATGTGTGAGTGTAAATATGTGTGTGAGTATGAATGTGCGTGAGTGTCATTGCATTGAATGTAAATGCGTGTGAATGTGAACATGTGTGAGTGAATTCATGTGTGAATGTGTGTGAATGTGTGTGTGAATGCATGTCTGAGTGAATGCATGTCTGAGTGTGAATGTGTGAGTGCGTGTGTAAGTGTGAGTGTGTGTGAGTGTGAATGTGTATGAGAGTGAATGCATGTGTGAATGTGTATGCATGTGAGTGTGTGTGTGTGTGTGTGTGTGTGTGTGTGTGTGTGTGTGTAGGATAGGGGTGGATACCTTTACAAGTTTCCAGGTTTCCAGCTCAGGAGGCCAGGCTTACACTGGAAGCTCCTTTACCCACTGAACCATGGGCCTGTCTTAAAAGCAAGTATTACAGAATATGAATCTCAGAATTAAGATGTAAACACTGTGAAAGTTTAAAATGCCTTTTCAAAAATACTAAAATAAAGGTGATTAACCATTTTAGAAGGGGAACAAGAGAAAAAGATAATTAAGAAACGTCTTAAACATATACCTAGGCCAATTATTTAGTGAGGTGAATGTGTGTGTGTGTATGTAGTTATATAGTTATATATATAGTTAAAATTATTTGTTATGTATAGTTTATATATTTAACACACACACACACACACACACACACACACACACACACACACACACACACACACTCCTTAGAATGAGGCTGTTTACCACCGGCTCAGTCTGGCATCCAGTTGCTCCCACTTTTTATGTAGGTTTAAGAGTTGTGGCCACGATGGAGAAAGTATGCCTTTGTGGACAGCTTTGAGGATACAAAAACACCACACCTCTCCCAGTGCACCCTCTGCTTCCTGACCATGGTGTGAGCTCTCTGCTAGCTACCAATGCAAGTTACCGTGCCAGCCATTCCTTCCCCCCTCCCAGAGGATGATGAATTCTTATCTTTCTAGAACTATAAACCCAAATAAGTGCTTCGCTCTCTGAGTTGTCTTGGTGATAGGATCTTACCAAAACAGTAGAAAAGAGCCTAAGATACATATGAAACTTGGCAGTGTTTCTTTACAAACTATCTTTATCAAAACCTGTTCCTCAGAAATAATTTTAACCATTCAGGGCTAGGAATATCACCCATTATAGACTGCTTGCCTAATATAATAAACTCTAGCCTCAGTCCTCAGGACCATTGCCACAAGAACAAAGTATCAATAAAAATTAGGGAATCAGATTTCATAAAGATTTAGAACTAAAGACAATTCGGCAGAAAATGCATCAAAAGTTAGCCTCATGTGCACTGCACACAGGGTCCCCAGGGAGCCTGTGGCCCTGTGGCTAGCACGAGTCAGGCTGGCCTTGCATTTGTAGACAAGGCTGACCTTCAGAGCTCTAGCCAAGTTCACTTGTCTGCGCCTGGTGAGAAGAACAAGAGCTTCCTGGTGGAGGCTCATGCCTGCATGATGCCAGCAAGGTGGTGGTGCTCTAAGGCAATCACTTAGCATGAAAAAATGCCCATAGCTGCTCCACTTCATGAAGCCACAAACTAACCTGGGCATCCAAGTCCCACCCACATCCCCCTATCCTGACTCCTGAATGGCTTCAGCCTGAAGTCAGCCAGTGAGCAACAAGATAGATACTCAATGCCTCAATGTTATGCACATTCATTCTCTCTCTCTCTCTCTCTCTCTCTCTCTCTCTCTCTCTCTCTCTCTCTCCCTCTCTCTCTCTCTCTCTCTCCAGATATCACTGGGAGTGTGAACATCACTACTCCAGAGCAGACAGTTCAGGAAGCCCAAGGGGAAACTGTCCATCTGCCCTGCATATTCACCTATGTCTCCAAGGACCAAGGACCACTGGACGTCGAGTGGCTTCGGCTCTCAGGACCTAACAATGAGGCGATAGACCATGTGGTGAGTGTGCCCTGCTCACTCTCACTAGGCGGGTGTGGTGTCATGGCCAGAAGCCCCACTGCCCAGGCCTGTGAACATGGATGGAATGACCTGTGATTTCACAAGAGGAAGGGTCATCAGATGTCTTGAAGACTTCAGGAGACAAGAGGATGTTGTGGACATTCTGAAAATGTGGTCTTGATAGTGTGTAAGAGGAGACAAGGCTGGGCAGTGAGGGTACGTTGTGCGTATGCCAGAGTCACTTGACTGTCAGAACTCAGAATCAATGTCCTCTGTCTTTGTTACTTTGTCTCCTTTCATTTCACCATGCTGTCCAGTCTGGTCTCAAAGTCCAGGACCCCAATAACCTCCTGAACCTCAGTGTCCCCTCCCCAGCAGCTAATCTACAAGTGCACATCTCGGCACCTGGCCATGATATCTTAAAACATATATGAGGCTCCTATAGCCAGCAAAATGGAGACTTCAACGCACAGAGAATGATGAGCATCATCAGTTTGTTTTCCTCATTTCAAGTTAAATCTCCCATACAAGAAATTTCTTTAAAAACAAAACAAAACAAAACTGCCAGCACGTTCCTGCAACCCGTCTCCATGTAGCTATGGGTTCTATAGCAAGTTCCAGGGCAGCCTGACCTGCATAGTAGGGCCCCAAAACAAACAAACAACACACAGCAGAAATTTAAAGTCTGTAGAAACATCAGTGTTAAGTTATAGAAGTCAGGTAAAACATTGTCCTACAAGTTTTTCTAATAAAAGTGAACAGAGCCAAATGATGAACACTAGAGAGTCAAAGACAGCTCCAGTATGAGGCAGATCCAGTCTCCCTTACCCGGGACACAGTTGCCTTCAGTATTTTGCTTTACCTAAGATGTTGCCAATTAGCTTCATTGGACACATTTTATCTAAGAAATCAACACTGGGCTGGAGAGAAGGCTGGTGGGTAAGAGTTCATGTGCAAGGACATGGAACTCTAATGAAATCCCTGGCCTGTATATGAACAGTTGTGTGTGGTAATTCATGCTGTTAGCTCCAACCTTGTGAGGGACAGAGGCAGAAGCATGACTGGGCCATTTTGCCTGGTAGGCCAGGTCCACGTTCCGAGAGAGACCCAGTCTCAAAGGACCCAGTATTCTTTTCTGTCCTCAGTGCCCTCCTAGGCAGGTATCTTAGGGTTTTCTTATTGTGAAGACATAACTGTGACCACAGCAACTTTTATAAAGGAAACCATTTACTGGGAGCTGGGTTACAGTTTCAAAGGTTTGGCTCATTGGCATCAGGGTAGGAAACATGGCAGCAGGCAGGCAGACATGGTGCTGGAGAAGGAGCTAAGAGTTCTACATCCTGGTCCACACACAGGCAGCAGAAGGAGATTTGTGTGCCACACTGGGCATAGCTCGAACATATAAGACCTCAAAGCCCACCTTCACAGTGACACATTTTTTCCAGCAAGGCCAGACCTCCTAAGGACCAAGCATTGACGCATATGAGTCTATGGGGGGCAGGGTGGGGCATTCCTATTCAGACCGCTCCAGCAGGTAACCATACGCATGCACTACAAGTACAGCCCACGTTTGGTTTCGGTTTAGTTAGTTTTCTCTTGTTTTCTTCTAGGTTATTTTATATTCTGCAGACAAAATCCATGACGACGTCTATCCAGATCTAAAAGGACGAGTGTATTTTACCAGTAATGACATCAGGTCTGGTGACGCATCCATAAATATTACAAACGTCCGGCTCTCGGACGTTGGCACCTATCAGTGCAAGGTGAAAACGTACCCTGGCATCGTCAACAGGAACCTCCAGCTGGCTGTCACTAGTAAGTTTCCGCTGGTGATGAGTGGTCTTAGAATCGGGGTAAACGCTCAAAGCACAAGTCACAGTAACGTCTCAGACAAAACTTTGATTCTAGAGGAATAATCACATTCATTCTTTGCTGTTGGGGGGAAGCCCAGGGCTTATGCTTACTAGGGAAGGTTAGGACACTGAGACACACACCTAGCCCTGGAGTAATAAGTTTAAACTTCAGGGGTCTTTCTAACATCCTCACACTGCATGGAAAAAAGCGGGCATTTCTTTCTCAAAAGAAAAGAAGCGATATTGTTGCTGCTTCATTTTGTTTCTGTTCTCTCTCTGTGTTTTTTTTTTCATTTTATTTTAAGCATATGAGTGCTTGTCTGTCTGTCTGTCTGTCTGTCTGTCTCTCTCTCTCTCTCTCTGTGTGTGTGTGTGTGTGTGTGTGTGTGTGTGTGTGTGTGTGTGTATGCATGTATGTATGTCTGGAAGCCAGAAGAGGGTGATGGATCCCCTGGAACTGGGATTACAGATGGTCGTAGTGGCCAGAGCTCTTAACTGCTAAGCCACTTGGTTTTGAGGCAGGGTCCCACTTTGCATTTTTTGGATGGCCTGGGTCTTTCGGTGTAAACCATGATGGCCTCAGGTTTGCAGATATGCCCGCATTTGCCCTTCAAGTGCTGGGGTTAAGGGCACGCAGCACCATGCCTGGAGCATGCTGAACTTTTAAAATTCACAAAAATTTAAAAACAAGTGAAAATTTTTGTTCAAGAATTTCCTACATGTATATAATGTATTTTTATCAAGTCTACCCCCAGTTTCCTCTCCCTTTCCTTCTCCCTCTTCGTCCCCCTTCTTCCCTACACAGTGCTGCCTTCTATGTGTGGGTTGAGGCTCATCTACTGAAGTAGGGACAGCCTCTCAGGGCCTCTGTCCCCGAGGAAAATAGTCTCTCTCTCTCCTGAGAGGCCATGGATTTCAACAGCTCCTCAAATGGGCAACGTTGTAAGTCCCTAGCCCATCCATCCTGGGATTTTGACTGACTTGACCAATGTGGGTTTTCTGCAAGCATGGCTTCTTAAAGTTGTTTGCACACAGTTATAACCATTCTTTAGAACGCTTTGTCTCAAAGACCTTGTAGGTTGTTCTGATTGGAGTTCTCATAGTGGGATTAATAATTAGGGGTGGGGGAACACGACGCTTGCATTTCATGTGACTTTGGTTCTGGACTAAGAAGTGTATACCAGCAGTAGCTTGTTATTTACCCCCACCCCCACTTTCATTCTCAGACCCCCTTTCCTTGTCCTATACTAGACAAGGAAATGCAATGTTCAGGAGAGGATTAAGTTGCAAAAGGATGGAAGCCTTGTTTATTATTTTGTGGAGTTGTATCAAGGACTACAGTTTCTGCCTGCTCTTTCCAGATCTGCGAGTGTCTGTGTGAGCAGACACGCTCCAAGGCCCACACCCACGATGCTGCTCCTTTTCTCTGCTAACTTCATTGTGGCTCTCCAGGTCTAGTTCCACAATTAGTAAGCTCTGGTCAACAGAAGGTTGGAATGGGAGTCCTGAGAGGTTGGGTAGGCCTGTGGGAGGTACATGGCTCTACACATTCTCTGATAGCCAAAATGGGCAAGAGTTTTGTGGTGTGAGAAAGAACCCTGAGGCTGGACTCAGGAGAGCTGTGTTGTTACTGCTGTCATTCTGAACCTTGTCTTCTGCGTTTTCCATGAGAATTAAATGTATTTTGTTCCCTCGGGCCTCAGTCTGCGCTACGTGTGTTGAAACATAGAGTATAAAGAGCTTTAATCATCACTGTAGCTGTCAGAGTCACCCCTGTACCTGTCACAGTCAAAGCTGTGAGTGAGGGCTCTGAACTTTTGTTTTCCCTGCACACAATTTTCTACAGTGAAGAGCTGGGTGGTTAGGATGCTGGAAATAGAGTAGTATGCATATGAGAGTGAGCATTCGCATGTGTGCATGCATGAATGTGTGTGTATGGTTTGTGTGTCTGTGTGCGTGTGTGTGCGCATGTATGTACAGGTACCACAGCCTGAAGTAGACATCAGAGGACAACTTTTGGGAGTTGACATCTTCCTTCCACAGTGATCAAATTCAGGTCATCAGTTTGCCTGACAAGTACTTTTACCCATGGAACTTCAGCTCAACCTTTGTGGAAATTACTATTTGTTTAGCTCTCAGACTATCGTACATCAAATAAAACAAAGCTGAAAAGAACTATCTACATTATTAAGTGTGGTCTAAATGGTGATGCAATCTGGGGGATCTATGTCTTCTTCTAGCCTCCGTGTGCACTGCAAGGATCAGGTTGGCCTTTCGTTTGTAGACAACACTGACCTCCCGGAGCTCTAGCTATGTTCACTTGTCTGTACCTGCTGGTGTGATGGTGTGACAGAGGCCCCACTGCCCAGGCCTGTGAACATGGATGGAAGGACCTGTGATTTCAGAAGAGGAAGAGTCATCAAATGTCTTGAAGGCTTCAGGAGACAAGAGGATGTTGTGGATGTGGTCTCGAAAGCGTGTAAGAGGAGACAAGGAACAAGAGGGGTGTGCTAAGCAGGCTGGGCAGCAAGGGTGTGTGTGTATGTGTGTGTGTGTGTGTGTGTGTGTGTGTGTGTGTGTGTGTTCTATGTCCTATATACTTATCATGACCTCGTAATGCCAGGAAGGTGGTGGTGCTCTAAGGCAATCACTTAGCATGAGGAAATGCCCATAATCACTCCACTTCATGAAGCCTCAAACTAACCTGGGCATCCCTGGGTGGGATCTGCACCCTTCTAGGTCCAGGTCTCACCCACATCTCCCCATCCTGTCTCCTGAACGGCTTCAGCCTGGAATCAGCCAGATAGATGCTCAGTGCCATGAACATCTCTCTCTCTCTCTCTCTCTCTCTCTCTCTCTCTCTCTCTCTGTCTCTCTCTCTCTCTCTCTCCAGATATCCTTGGGAGTGTGAGCATCACTACTCCAGAGCAGACAATTCAGAAAGCCCGAGGGGAAACTGTCCATCTGCCCTGCATGTTCACCCTTATCCCTGAGGACCGTGGACCACTGTTCATTGACTGGATACAGCTTACCGGACCTCAGAATGAGGTGGTGAACCGCATGGTGAGTGTGCCCTGCGCCTGCTCACTCTCATTAGGCAGATGCAGTATCGTGGCAGAAGGCCTGGCACCCAGGCCTGTGCACACGGATAGAATGACCTGTGACGTCAGAAGAATGGTCATCAGATGTCTTGAAGGCTTCAGGAGACAAGAGGATGTTGTGGACGCTCTGACACTGTGGTCTTGATAGTGTGTAACAGGAGACAAGGAACAAGAGGGATGTGCTGAGCAGGCTGGGCAGTGTGTGTGTGTGTGTGTGTGTGTGTGTGTGTGTGTTCTATGTCCTGTATATTTGTCAGGCTCAAGCTTCAGTCTCCCTAGTTACTGCAACTACAGGTGTGTCCCATCATACCTTGCTTCCAAAAGGACTTTGACCTGTTTTGTTGTTGTTGTTGGTGGTGGTGGTGATGGTTTTTTGTTTTTTGTTGTTTTTTTTTTTAGATTAAACAGGTAAACTATCATCAGCCACCTCATTTGGGGGCAAAGGTGTTTTTACTTGATTTATTGCTATACCCTGTGATGCAGCTGGAAAGCAGGAGCACACATGAACAAGTGTGTGGACTTGTCCGGTCTGACCGACCCCTCTCTCTATTATATTGGATAGAAGGTGTTGTGGATGCTCTGACACTGTGGTCTTGACAGTGTGTAAGAGGAGACAAGGAACAAGAGGGGTGTGCTCTATTTAATTATTTAATCACACTGAAACCTGGGTGTCTATTCATAAGGGGAGTATGGAGGCCAACGGAAGCATGGCTCAGCAGGTAAGAGCTCTGGCAGCTTTTCCAGAGGACCTGGTTTCAGTTCCCAGCAGTGGTATGGCTGCTCTCAACTGTCTGTTACTTCTATTCCAAGTGGCCCGGCACTCTTTTCTGGCCTCTGAGGGCTGGGATTAGAGGTGAGTGCCCCACATCTGGGCCAGCCTAAATATAGTTTAAAACAATAATAAAAAAGCTTAAAAATAGTAATAAAAACAGGGCTATGTGACTACATCGTAGGACCACATGGACCCATTTCTAGCTCATCATTCTGTGTCTTTATTATTGTAGGTTTCCTTATAGCATCTTCCTTCCTTGTTTTCACTCTTCCTTTCTCTGTTTCTCTCTTTATCTTTCTTCCTCTTTTCCTCTCTTTCTTCCCTTTCTTTTATCTTTCTTCCTCTCTTCCTCTCTTTCTTTCTTTTCTTTTTTTCTTTCTGTTTATATAATGTTGTGTGTGTGTGTGTGTGTGTGTGTGTGTGTGCGCGTGCGCGCGCGCGCGCACACAGATGCATGTATATGTGTGTGGCACGCATGTGGAAACTGGAGGTTGAGGTTAAGTGTCATCCACTATCTCTCTCCAAATACAGTCTCTCACTGAACCTGGGCCTCACTGATGGCTGGACTGACTGGCCAGCAAGTGCCTAGAGTTGCCCCACCATCCCTTACTCAAGTGCTAGGCTTACAGAAGTGTGGAATCATGTCTGGCCCTTACATCAGCTCTTGGGGTCTTAACTAGGGTCTTTGTGCTTGTCGGTCAGACACTCTTTTATCTGAGTCGGCGTAACAGCTCTCTTTGCTTTCTCTTTCATTTCTTTTTCTTTTTTAATTTTGTTGTAACACGGTGTATGCACAGCTTTAATGAACGATTTTGTTAAATTTCTTTCTTATTGCAATTTGAGTCTTTTGCCTACACGTACATCTGTGTACTGTACGCATATCTTAGTGTCTGTGGAGGTCAGAAGGGAATATTAATCCCATGTGTCTGAAAGTCACAGGCCATTGTGAACTGATTTGTGGGTGCTGAGACCTGATCTTGGGTCCCCTGGAAGAGAACTTCATGCTTCTAAGCACTGAGCCGTCTCCTCAGCGACTCAGCTCCTCAGCTCATGATTGTTTACCTTGGTTTTTCTCTTTATTTTATTTTTAGTTTATTGTATATTTAGCAGACAAGGTTTATGACAACTTCTATCAAGACATGAAAGGACGTGTGTATTTTACAAATAATGACGTCAGGTCTGGTGACGCATCCATAAATATAACTAATGTTCAGCTCTCTGATGCTGGCACCTATCAGTGCGGAGTATCCCATGACTTTGGTACTGCCCAGAGGACCATTCAGCTGACAGTTGTTGGTGAGTTACTATAGTTGGGAGGGAGCGACTTCTCAGTAACGGTGAAACGTCACAGTGCTGAAGTCACAGAACTTTCGTAAGACAAACGGCTTTTACAGTAATAACTGATTTTGCTCATTTTCGCACATTTTTACTATGCTAGGAGTAAAACCTGGGCCTCACACTTGCTAGGAAAACCCTCTGCCCCTGAGCCCCACCCCAGCCCTAGAATTATAATGTGACCTTTTAAAGTATTTCTAATGTCCTAACACAGCTTAAAATGGTAAAGCTATCACGTATTTAGAGCAGAAAAAAAGTAGGAAGCGATACCTTCTTTGAAAAAATTCTTGAGGATTTTCAAAATAAATGAAATGTTACTGTGTGAGAAAGAACCCCGAGCTGCGTCGTGCACTGTGGCTGCTGTTTTGGTCCTTGTCTTCTGACTTTGCCCTGAGAATTAAATCAATTTCATCTCCCCAACGGAGAGTGTAAAAAGCTTTCAATCCAGACTTGTCAGAGTCATCCCTTCAGAGATGTGCGGAAGCGCTCTGAGCTTGTGTTTTCACTGCTCATGACAAATGTGGTTTCTGAGGTGAAGAGTTGGTGTTCAGGTTACTGGGGCTGGAACAGAGGAGGAAAACCGATGGACTGGAGAAGCCGGTGGATATCGGGCAGTGATGCAACAGCCCTTGTGTCGCTGTTTTACCCTTAAAATGAGAGATGAGATGGGCTGGGAAGTGGTGCAGCTCCCGCTGATGGTCAGGTGGGCAAGAGGACTCATTATCCTCAGGTTACAAAGCCGGGTGGTGACGTACCCAATCTCAGGACCTCAAGTTCAGGAAGTGGGAAGGCGATAGTTTGCAGTACACTGGAGCTTCTTACCGTTGCAGACTTGATGCAGGCGGCTAGTGGCTGGTGCTCTGTTATGGCGGTCTAAGCGCCCTGTTTTGAGAGCTAGGGTCTCATGATTTGGAAGATTCTTGGGGATGTGTTTTTATAGGAATTTCTGATTGGTACATCAGAAATAACCCTAGATGTAGACAATCAGCCCCCCAACTCCTCCCCCCCACACACATACGCAGGCCAACTATGGCCCCTCCCACATACGCAGGCCGACTACGGCCCCTCCTACATTTCCAGGCAGGCGATTCCCTGTTCCTTCTATTTTATGGACTCATCAAGGGAAGAGGTGAAGAAGTGGAAGTCAGAGTTTTCTGAACACTGTGCCCCTCTAGAGCAGGATCGGCACAGGAACTAGGTAGAAGAATGTCCCCTGTGCAGGTCAGAGGCAGCTTGACAGCGGGAGGGTTGTGTTGTCTTCTGAGGGCAGCGGCAATAAGTGCAGACCCTAGTCAAAGGCACTCTGTCTGGCTCTGAGTGCTGCCAGGTAAAAACCGTCTCCTACAGTGTGAAATAAGCGAGGAGAATGAGCGACCGCAGTTCTCAACCTCACTGTTCCAAGCACTTCTTGGCATTCCTCAGTACACTTAGTGTCAACTCCCTTCTTTATCAGTTACATCTTCCTGTGTTTACATGTGCATGTATTCTTATCACAGTTATTTGTGTGCATGTATATGTATGCATGTGCACGCGCGCTTGCGTTTAAGTACCATGATACATGCTGGAGGTCATAAAAGAACTTAGAGGTTGGTTTCCCCTTCCATGTTTGTCCCAGGGATCAAATTCAGGGTGTATGCATTGTCAACAAATGCTTTATCCACTGAGCCATCTCGGCGGTCCTGTTTGTGTTTTCTAATAAGGAAACAAAATGCATTCTTTAAACCATGTCAAGATTTGTTTAGTGTGTTTCCCTGCATGTCTGTCTGTCGGCACCATAGGCATGCCTGGTGTCCTCAAAGGTCAGAAGAGGGTGTCAAGTCCCCTGCATCTAGCATTAAGGTTATGAGCCTCCATATGGTGCTGGGACTCCAACCTGGGTCCTCTTTGGGGCAATAAGTGTTTCTAATCATTGAGAGATCTCTCAAGTCCCAAGGACCGAACCGAGGGCCTTGCGCTTCCTAGACAAGCGCTCTACCACTGAGCTAAATCCCCAACCCCGATAGTATATATTCTTAACTGTACTATTGATACATTTTTTTAAACATTTATTTATTTATTTATTTATTATGTATACATCATACAGCTTTCTGCCTGCATGTACACCTGCAGGCCAGAAGAGGGCACCAGACCTAATTATAGATGGTTGTGAGCCACCATGTGGTTGCTGGGAATTGAACTCAGGACCTCTGGAAGAGCAGACAGTGCTCTTAACCTCTGAGCCATCTCTCCAGCCCCTATTGATACATTTTTAAGGGTTTCCTTATGTCACCCTCACTGACTTTGAACTTGGGCTGCCTCTGCCTTTGTACCCAAGTCTTTGGATTACATGTTTTTATGTGAATGGTTTGCATTATTGACATCTTAAAATATATTTCTACCTTTCATTAGCATATGTAAATTTTACACTATCATACACAGTTGCTTTTCCTAAGCAAATGCCTTTCTTTTTCAGGTTGATCATCTGCCTCAGAGATTATATCACTTGAACTTTTAATTACGTTTTGCTGATGATTTGATCCTGTATCTTCAATGAAATATGCCTTGTGCTCCTGCACTCCACCAACCTAAAAAGAAATCCTTAATGAGAATAAACTAGTATTTCATAATTTTGTTTCTGTTTTTTCTTTCTTCAGTTCCCCCTGTATTCAAGGGGTTAAAGAACCTGGGACAATTATCTTGGAGATGAAGATGTAATTTTTCTGGATATTAGTTAATAAAAGCAAGTACAATTTGAATTTTGAGTTTTAGAAAAACAAAACTAAGTCCTTCAAATAGTATGACTTCAGCTCCATTTCCGTGCTCTCTGGATGTGAGGTGCACAGCACAGCCAGAGCAAACTACTATGGTTTGTTCACTCTTTGTCCTGTTCTGACTTTATTACAGCAGTGGTTCTTCAGAGTTGGATTCCTGCAAATTCAGCACCTGCAGCTCCTTCCTCAGGGTGCTGAAGGTTTCATGGTAGTGTGTATATTTTACTTTATTAGTGTGAGTGTATGTAGTGGAAATTCTGGAATTCTGCTTTGTTTAAAAACCACAGAAATAATATAAAAATATTTTCATTTTAGTATCAGGTGTGGGGATATGGGACTGCTGACTATGATTCGCCTCATGCTCTAACAGAGGCATGTTTTTGCCAGGTGCAGATAATTTCTGCACTTGTGTGATGTTTAGAATTCTGGGAATTTTTTCAGAGGGTATATAAATGCCCATGACCTGATAGGTCAATCGGTGGCCTTTGGTCATTCAGGGAAGTGGTTTGTTGCTTGTTAGTAGTCGTGCTCAAAGAAGAAACAAGAAGAGATTCAAAGATCTCCATCTATCCTCTCTCTCCCCTTTCCTTCTTCCTCTCCTATCTAGTGATAGGGGTGAAACCAAGGGGGATAAAGGGTGGGAAAAAGAATCCACAAAGTAGCAAAGACCGGCTACAAGTATGTATTTGTGTTGAGGGTAGTGCATGTGCATGTAGGTATATACATGTGTCATGGGGACCTGAAGTTGAGATTCTTCGATCTATTTTATTGAGTCAGGATATCTCAACTGAACCCAGAGTTCAGTCATTCACAAGGCTGGGGTTCAGTTCATACCCCTAGTTTGGATAATTCACAACAGCCTGTAGTGCCAGCTCTGGGGGATTCAATGCCCCTTTCTGGCCTCCAAGAGAGCCCTGGCTTAGACCACCCGACATGGAGTTAATGAGTCAGATCTTGCTGTAGGTCACTCAGGATAAACACTGTAGGATAAACAACTGTTTGGAGGCACAAGCTACAGAAAATTCTTCTCAGTTGTGGAGACATAGTCTAAAGTCAAGGTCCACAGGGTTCCTATTGCAGACTCCAGGAGAATCTCTGTGTTTCTTAGTTCCATTTGCTCGGGGAATCGTTTTCCATACCTTTGCCTAAGGTGATAGTAAGGTATGTTTCTTGGAGGCAGCAAAAAGGATGATTCTTGCTTTCTAATCCAATTTGCTAGTCTGGGCCTCTTTATTGTCTAAAGAGATGAAATGGTAAATATTGAGTTATTGTTCACAGCCTGTATTAATTTCTCTTATTTTGTTACATATTCTTAAATCTCTTTTAATTGTTCTAAAATTGCTTCTATGTTCCTGTCTCAGTTGGGGTGTCACTGCTGAGAACAGGCACCATGACCAAGGCAAGTCTTATAAGAACAACATTTAATTGAGCTGGCTTACAGGTTCAGAGGTTTACTCCATTATCATCAAGGTGGGAGCAGAGTACTGTCTATGCAGGCATGGTGCAGGCAGACCTGAGAGTTCTACATCTTCATCTGAAAGCTACTAGTGGAAGACTGCCTTCCAGGTAGCTAGGACTAGGTGTAAAAGCCCACACCCACAGTGACACACCTACTCCAGCATGGTCACATCTCCAATAGTGCTACTCTCTGGGTCAAGCATATTCAAACCATGACAGCTCCTATGTTCTCTTGCTTTTCATCCTTTTTTAGATCAAAGTGTTTGTCCAGGTACTCTCTTTAGAGATGGCTTAGTGGTCATACATTCCTTTAATCTTTTATCACAGGTTTTTTTTTTTTCTTTCTCCCTATATTACAACTGATAGTTTTGCTGGGTATAATAGTCTGGGCTGGCATTCGTGGTCATTCAGAAATCTCAGATAATCAGTCCAAGCCCTTCTGGTTTTGAAAGTCTTCACTGAAAAGTCAGTTGTTATGCTAATGGGCTTGCTTTTATAGGTGACCTGTTTCTCTCTTGAAGCTTTGGATATCCTATTGTTGTTGCTTATTCTGTGCATTCAGTGTTTTATTAAGGCATGGGGAGCTTTTCTTCTGGTCCTGTCTAATTTGAGTTACGTATATGTCTCTTGCACCCTGATAGCCATCTCTCTTTCCTTAGATTTGGGGATTTTGTTGAGAATATTGTCTGTACCTTTTACCTGGGTTTCTATCTATGAATCATAGGTTTTTCCTTTTTACAGTGTCTCAGAGTTCCTATGTATTCTGCTCATGGTTTTTAGGGGGTAATTTAATGTTTTCTTTGACTAGGTTATTCTATACCTCAACCTTAGTCTTCTTTTGCTTGATCCATTCCATGTGTGAGACTTTCAGTTCTTCTTTTTATTTGGCTTACTGAATTTTTAATTGAGTTTTATTTTAGTCCGGCTTTTCTTCAGAAATTCTTTTTGTTGTTAATTCTATTTTCATATGTTGAATCTTTTCCTTCATTTCACTCAACTGTATTTTCAGTTTTCATTTTGGCATTTATTCATATCCTCTTTGAGTTCCTTTGACATCTTTATAATGGCTATTTTAAAATAACCTTTTGTGTATCATTAAGTTGCTTTTCGCAGGGAATATAACTATAAGAATATTCTCACGTTTTTGGAGATGCTTTGTCTTGGACATTCATGTCGGTTTTTTGTTTTGTTTTTGTGGTAGGACCTGTATCTGGAGTTTGGTTTTGGCTGTATTTCTTGCTATGGGTATCTGTTTCACCCATGTTGAGTGGGCACTTGTACTGGTTTGCTGTTATCCTAACTTGTCAAGTTATGGACCAGAAGAATGGTGCTTGAGGTTCAGTCTTGGGGCCACTCAGTGTTGATGTGCACACAAGTGTCATCTCAGGACATCCATCTTCTCCTGCACCCATGTTTCCAAATGCCTGTCCTCCTCTCTAGACTTCCCTGTCTCCAACCCCTTGGTTTGCAAGTGGACCCCTGCCCTGTGGCTTTCCAGTGCCCTCCAATGGTCACTGACTTTGTGCATCTTTACTCATTCCTCACTCGCTGTAGTACGGTCCACCTCACGGGACTCTTCTCCTTCATTTCCTCACCATCATCCCTCAGGTTGCCAGAGCAACTTGTATCTTGTGTTCTGTAAAATAAACATCTACTCACCCCAGATAGGTAGGAAATCCATAAAGCAAGGAAAGACCCTGTCAAGCCTAGCTTGGAAAACAACTAAACTGACTTCTCACAAGATCATGGGTGACTCCCAGGCAGCTGTTCCTCTGACAAGCTCCATCCCAATCAAGTATTTTACTTCTTACATTGGAACAGAGGGGGTGCCGATTGGAATCTCACGGGTCTGTGACTCTTCCCTTCCTTCCAAGAGGAAGCAGCAACAAGGCCCAATGTTTCACCACTTACCTACCTGCTGAAGTTGCTGATTTTGGTGCCATGACTATCAAGGGTCAAGGTCACTTTGAGGTGGTGATGATGTCAACCTTAGAGGAAAGAGCTCCCTACAGCCATAGACATCAGTCCTCAAGCTTTCAATTCTCAGTAGTAACAGGAAACCATTAGCTTCCTGTTTTATACCTTCTAGCTCTGCCTCCTACATTCTAGGGTTTTCTACCCTCTCACTCTTGGACATAAAAAATATTTTTTATTTTAATTCCAAGTTTTCCCTTCCCAGCCCCTGCTTGCGGAATGACAACTCTGAGACTAATTATTTATTAGTAAGTGCCTAGGCCATGAGCTTTGGCTCATTCCCTGACAAGCTAGCTCATAAGTTATTTAACCCATCCAAACTATTCCATGTAGTTACCTCTCCTTCAGTCCCAGCCTGCTTCCTCCTTCACACCTCAGCCCATCGGCCATTGGCTTTTTTAATGACAGGTGACATGTATAAGAGATTCTCTCTACATGGATCTGTTTTACTTCTCCCCTCTGTAATCAGACCCATCACTATGACAAAATGCCCAAGGGAATTTAAAAGACACAAAGATTTATTTTAGGTTACAATTTCAGCTCAAGCCTGGCTAATTCTCTTACCATTGAGCCATCACTCATGGTTTCATTCCTAAGTGATAGACTGCCAAGAGGGAGTAAGAATGCTTTTAAAGAATACACTGAGTAGATATGTATATACTTAAATCGTTGTGTGTGTCTGTGTGTGTGCACATGGGGGCAGTGCTGGGTTCAAACGCAGGGCCTCACTCATGCTAGGGAAGCATTCTACCACCGAGCTCATCCCTAAACCCAATTATAAAAGTACTATTTTCAGATTTGTGCAGAGTAAATGTGCAGTAAATGGCACACAGGTATATTAATGTTTATAAGTTGTCTTTGAAACCAGCGTATAGATGAAGACAAGAACATTATCATAGCCCTGAGATTCCTTTTTCTTTCTTTTTTTTTTTTTTTTTTTGGTTATTAATTTCCTCCTAATGTGGGCGTTATAAAAGGACTTCTAGGGCTGGAGAGATGGCTCAACAGGTAAAAGTACCGACTGCTCTTCCAGAGGTCCTGAGTTCAATTCCCAGCAACCACATGGAGGCTCACAGCCATCTGTAATAGGATCCAATGCCCTCTTCTGATGTGTCTGAAGACAGCTACAGTGTACTTATATAAATAAATAAATAAACAAATCTTTATAATCATGTGCCACAACTAACATCATTTAAAATAAAATAAAAGAACTTCTAAGGCTATATACACATATAAGGGGTATTTTTTTTCTTCTCTTTTTCTCAAGGCAGGGTTTCTCTGTGTAACCCCCTGGCTGTCCTGAAACTCACTCGTAGACTAGGTTGGCCTCAAACTCAAGAGATCCACCAACCTCTGTCTCCCAAGTGCTGGGATTAAAGGTGTGAGTGATTTATTTTTATTTTGCGTGTATGACTGTTTTGTCCTAATGTATGAGTGTGTACCATATGCATGTCTGACATCCATGGAGGCCAAAAAAGGGTGTTAGATCCCCTGGGGCTAGAAATATAGATAGTCATGAGCTGCCACATGAATGCTGGGAATTAAACCCAGGTCCTTTGCAAGAGCAGCACGGATACCCAACTGCTGAGCCATCTCTTCAGCACCTACATTAAATTCTCTTAAGATATCATTGAGTTTTTTTCATGCTTTCAGGCAGAAAAATGCTTCTTGTTTTCTCTGACTACATCAATTGCTTCAAATGACAGGCCAACCTAGCTGTACAGGCTCGAAACACACGAAACCACACCCACTGTGGGCACGACCAGCAGCACCATTTTATTTTACAGTGTTTACTATAGTCAAGGTTACTGTTGTGCGATGTGAGTGGTTTTGGTCCATATTTTATTTTCCATTTGAGTTAGAAACATTTTTACATTAGTTAAAAAATAAATTTTTATGAGTCCATGTTTCTTTTTTCTTGACCATTAGAATATTACAGTTTCAAGTAACAAAAGATAAAAATAACAACATTGCAGACTAAATCTACCAATATGTACACCGTGAGCACATTTAATTACCGCAGCCATGGGCAGGTCCTGAGGTCACCTCTTCAGCTCAGAACTCACTAAGACAGCGTCACTGAGTGAGCTCTGGGATTTCCCTGTTATCCACAATGAGCGTGTGGATGATCCCTTCTCTCCTCTTCCCGCTGCTGACGGCCTTTATGTAACAGTCGTGGTTCCCCACGCTGAAGTGTGTTTCAGTCCCGTCATCTACAAACTCGCCCTAGGACAGCGAAGGAGGAAGTCAGTGACGCAGAAAGCTCTTTGTCTGATCAGTAGCATCTTAAAGTCCCAGTCAAGGGGTTGGAAAGATGGCTCAGTAGTTAAGAGCATTGACTACTCTCCCAGAGGACCCTCACGGCAGCTCACAACTGTCTGTGAATCCTGCTCCAGGGGATCTGACATCCTTACACACATGTACATGCAGTCAAAACACCAATGGACATAAAGTAAAAATAAAAAGATAAAAGTTTAAAATAAAGTACTGGTCAAACTCTGCAAAATTAGAGCGAGAGATTATGTTTAGAGCCCTGTGGTTTGAGGGATCTTAAGTTTCAGGAGAAGAAAGTTCTGTGTCCACAGTATAGACAATGTTTGCAAAACTAAAAATGGTGAGCAAATCGATACACAGTTCTCTGTGCTACTTTTCTGCACCATTCTCAGCTTATTCTCAGTATCTCAACTGTCTTTACAACAGCTGCCACAAGTGTCGTTATTGTACCCATTTTATAGACTGGAATTGAAGAGCAACAAATTTAACAACTTGCTGAAGGCCCATCAAGTCAAGGACGGAAGGGTTCCCACTAGAGAACCAGCTCCCTCCAGGTTTAAGGTTAACGGACACCCAGCGTAACCACTCTGTATTGACAGCCCTGACAGTCCTTGGAACCACCCAGTTCTGACCAGGTTGGCCTTGAATTTACAGAGATCTGCCTGTCTCTGCCTCCTGAGTGCTGGGATTAAAGGAAGGCTTGCACCATCATGAGTCCTTGCGACACTCTGGATATACTGGTTTAAATTAAACATTAAAATTAACCCACCTTCACCTTCCCTTTAGTGCTATTTCTAGGAAAGGGGAAATTACATACAAGTTTCATACTTACGGCTCATGTATTTCTATGGAACGGTACTAGAGATAAAGAGCAGGAGCTTGGAGGACATAAATGAATTGTGCCAGAGAGCAAGGGAAGTACCATCAGACTTGAACCTCGTCTCCATGGACTGCAACTGTGACTCAGTGCTGGAGGCCCTCTTAGCATGAGGCCCGGGGTCCCAACAGCACATCTGAGCATCACAGAGATGGGCAGCGTGAGCTAGCCAGGAGTCCACGCTCTCTAAGCAACAGCACTTGGGCTGCAGAGGAAGCTCGTTCTGGGCTCTGAGCTGCCCCAGCAGATGGTCTTTAGGGGATGTGTGATATGCGTGGCCCAGGCATGTCCTGGAGCACTTTGTACTGAGCCTTGGCAGAAGCCTTTGGACGGCCCAGCAAGGGTTGCTAACACAATCAATCCCTGCTTCTTGGCAACTGCACACACGTTAGTGGTGATGCTGGGGTGAAAATGTGTGCTGCATAGGATGGGTGGGCAGCCTGTGCGTGTGCACAGAAGGGGGCAGGCTAAGGTGGGGAAGCTGTCCACAGGGCTCCACCACTGTAAGCAGGCAGTGGGGCTACAGAGAGCTAGCTTCCTGCCAGTCACTGGTAACGAGCACATCACAGACAGACATTATTTTACCCTACCACACTTGTAACTGAAACCCATTACTCTGTACAAATGGCACCCACAACGATCTCTGGGAACCTACCTTTCTATTGTCAGTTTTGCAGTGCCGAGGGTGGAATCGAGGCTCACCCGTGCTGAGTGACTGTGCTGCTGGTGAGCTACAACCCTAGCTTTGATTTATTGTTTTAAAATCCAATTTCATTTAAAAGTTTACTTGAGGGGTTGGGGATTTAGCTCAGTGGTAGAGCGCTTGCCTAGGAAGTGCAAGGCCCTGGGTTCGGTCCCCAGCTCCGAAAAAAAGAACCAAAAAAAAAAAGAAAAAAAAAAGTTTACTTGAGAAGTCTGGTACGGTGGCACACACCTTCCACCCCAGCACTTGGGAGGCAGAGGCAGTCGGATTTCTGTGAGTTCAAGGCCAGCCTGGTCTACAAAGCAAGTCCCAAGACAGCCAGAGCTACACAAAAGGAACATTTCTTTAGACTTTTAAATTTTATGTGTCTGCCTGTGTGTATTACCAGATGTGTGCCTGGTGCCAGCACAGGTGAGAAAAGGGCACTGGATCACCTGGAACTGGAGGTGTGGATGGTTGTGAGCCACCGTGTGGGTGCTGGGAATTGAACCTGTCCTCTGCAAGAGCAGCAAGTTCTCTTAACCATGGAGTCATTTCCTCTGGCTGTGTGTGTGTGTATGTGTGTGTGTGTGTGTGTGTGTGTGTGTGTGTGTGTGTGTATGAGAGAGAGAGAGAGAGAGAGAGAGAGAGAGAGAGAGAGAGAGAGAGAGAGAGATCATGTCTAGCTTTCACATGGCACTGGGAATCCTAACGTAGGTCCCTGTACTTGTCTGACAGTTCACCCGACGAGCGTTCTCTGTAGATCTCGCCCTCCCCACCCTCCCCTCTGTATTATTTTTAAAGAAAAGCTCCAGGATGCGGAACTGAAGGCGACTCACCGCTGTCTCCATCCTCTGACCATTGCACCATACATCCATAGTGTCTTTTTCTGTAAAAGCAACAGGAAATTCAGGTTATAATTCTGTACTTCAGGTTAACTTCTGTTGTAAAGTTGGATAAAGTATAAACCACAATAATATTCTAAAACTCAATACTTTGGAACTTTCAAAATTTGAAGAAACTCGGTTCATAAAAAAAATTTAAGTCCTTTAATCCTTTAAGAAGGTCACAGTCCCATCAGAATATGGTTAAAAAGTTTGATTAAATGAAACAAATTCTGAAGGGCAATCTTTGTAAAAGAGGTTACAAATGAATGAGGGAATGAGGAGGACCTTATTCATAGGAAATGTGATTTAATAAGTTCAAATGGTCGTGGGGGATGTGACTAGACAACTGTCCCATGCATGGACAGAGCTACCGGATGGTGGCACACACTCCTAGATGAGGAGAAACTTCACACATGCGGACTCTACAGTTGGGGACCTGGGGAGCACAAGGTCACTGCGGTATCCTCAGGCAGTAGTTTGCTTCCACAGCTCACAGCAGGGGCAGTCCCCAGTAATGCCTGTCAACGCAGGTGTCCTAAGAATGGGTTGGAAGACTGTGGTCACAGGAACCAGATGAGGAAGCAGAGAGAGAGCCTATGTTTGTGACCTGCACGGGCACTGGGATCCAAGAACAAAGCTATGCCCAGGCGTCGGGTCTGAGGGTCCAGCTGAAGGTGTAAGTCTGGAAGGCTACCTGCTGTAGGGGCACAAGCTAAAGGGGCTTGTCTTCTCGCTACATCCTGAGCCTGACGGGCACCTCATTTGAACTGCAGGAAGCCTCTGAGGAAGGCTAAATGTGATGGGGGGGGGGGGGAGCAGCAGCTCACCCCAGAGGCTGTCTGAATGTGGTTTGCAAATGGTCAGAGGCAGGGAAACCCAATCACAATATGTAGCTGACCACCCAGCACTAAGATCAGTGACAGCCGTAGTGAGAACTGGCAATCAGTCTATTACTGAAACGCACACGTGTTTGGATTATCTAAATTAGCTAGAAGGGTTTGCTGACATGCCCATGAGGAACGTGACTAATCCAGAGCCATGAAGTAAAAACAGATTACATTGGAATACAAATTTTCAAAATGTGAACGAGTGAAAAGACCGTGGATATATGTAAGCAATGTTATAATAACAAGCCAGCACTGCACTGCGGGGCTGTCTCAACACTGACGACAGAAACGAAGGTGAGCATATTCACACACATTAGCTCTCTAACCAGGGGTCTCAACCTTCCTACTGCTGCAACCCTTTAACATAGTTCCTCATGTTGTAGGGATACCCAAGGGTCAAAGTGTCTGTTGCTATTTCATAACTGTACTTACACTGTTATGAATTGTACTGTAAATATCTGAGATGCAAACCTCCCAAGGGGTTGCAACAAACGGGCTGAGAACCACTGCTATAAACCTCTCACAACTAAAATTCCCACTAGTAAGTGTTGGGATGAAGTCAGTCACTGCATCCCTGACCACATCATGGTGACATTCAGAAAGATGGATAGAACAAATGAAGCTTCAGTAAGTGGGGAGAAAGAGTCACAAGACTGGCTGAACTATTGCATCCATGAGAATAAACCCTAGGCAGCCATGCTCTAAGAGGCTGGGATCTGCTCTCCAGCAGGGAAGAACTAACCCAAGGGTGAAAAGGAGGGAAGGGGCAGGTGGGATGGCTCAGTGGTTACAAGCACTGGTTGCTCTTCCAGAAGACTAGGGTTTGATTCTCAGCATTTACGCTGTAGCTCACAACTGTCTGTACCTCCAGTTCCAGGGGACCCAGTGCCCTCTTCTGACCTCTGGAGTAGTGCATGGGGTGCACATGCAGGAAAAACACCAACATGCATATGATGGAACCCAAGCAACGGAGAATGTGAGAAAAATGCTCACATAAGAAAATGGGAGGACGTGTAAATAATACACACATACTTTGCACAAGAAAGAGAAAGCTAGGGGGCTGGGGATTTAGCTCAGTGGTAGAGCGCTTGCCTAGCAAGCCCTGGGTTCGGTCCCCAGCTCCGAAAAAAAGAAAAAAGAAAAAGAAAAAAAAAGAAAAAAAAAAAAAGAAAGAGAAAGCTAGGTTGGGTGTGGTGGTGACACACGCCTTTAGTCCCAGCACTCAGGAGGCAGAGGCAGGCAGATCTCTGAGTTCGAGGCCAGCCTGGTTTACAGAGTGGTTTCCAGGACTACAGAAGAAGCCCTGTCTTAAAAAACCAAAGTAAGTTAAGTAAGAGAAAGCCAACAAGAAATCCCATAAGGACTATACATAAAAATGAAGTTCAAATATGGAAATGGAGTAATTTTGAGTAATAGACATAGGTTATAAACAGAAACAGCTTTCTAATTTCTTGACTATATACTGAATCACCCAACATTCACACAACACAGGATTTACTATTCTAGTAAAATTACTGGCCTTCACAAAAAGGGATAAAATAAGAACAACCTGCATGGTTAAAGGCTCAGAGTTCTCGCAACACTTCCTGCAGATGAGGCTGTGTCTGTGTCACTCGCTCCTCTCTTGCTCTGACCGAGATAACACAGGAGAGAGAGAGTTATTCTGGCTGTTGCTTGAGGAGAAGCAACCCATAATGGCAGGGAAATCATGGCTGTGCTGCTCAGTAGTAGGGGCAGGAAGCAACTGTGTTACACCTTGGTGGGCCTAAAAGCAGAGTTCAGCGGAGAGCAGGTTGGCCGCACATCCCCAAGCCCTGCTCCTGCAGACATACACCCGCCAGCTAGACCCGCCGCCCAATAGGTTGAGCTGTCTGGGACATTTCAAATTCAACCTGAAGTACCTAAAATTCCTGAAAGAAAATGTAAACTGAGAATCTGAGAATATTACATGGAGTCAAACTGACTTTTAAACTTGTGTGTGTGTGTGTGTGTATGTGTGCGTGTGCGTGTGTGTGTGTGTATGCGCACGCACACCAAAAACAAAAGCTGCAAGACTATCAGTATACAAAAATTCAAAATACTGTTTCCATGAGCCCTTCTTCAGGAATGCTGACAGAAGATTCAGGCGTCACAGTGACCAGACAGAAGCAGAAACATAACGACTTGATTTCCGTGTAAGTGAGGGTTGGCAGGAGGAGAGCAGAGAGAGCACAGAACAACTAGAAAATTAGAAAGTGGTGCAGAAACAGTGTGAAAGTATTGATGGTGATTATGTTCACGGTGGCAGCACTGCTAATGGAATTATTATATATGTCCACAATTTGTCAAAAAGCAAGTAAGGTATGTGATACTGTAATTCTATCATCCCATGTGTCCTTGAAAGGGAGGATTCTAAGTGTGGGGAAAGGTGTTAGATAAGATTAAGTAAAACCTATACTCCTCAACGTCTCCTACCAAGTACCATTATGACCTCAGAAGACACCTCAAAGAAAAGTTCCCTCAGAGGCAGGAGGATCTATGAGTTCAAGTCCAGCCTGGTCTACATATTAACTTCCAGGCTAGCCATGGCTACAGAGAGACCCTGTCTCAAAACACAAAACAAAACCAGAAAAGATCTGTCACTATCCTGTCTACTTTCTTCCCTATCCTATTACCACCCTGTTCCCTATCTTTTATATCCATCCATCCACCCACCATCCACCATCCATCCATCCACCCACCTCATCATCCATCCACCTCATCATCCATCCACCTCATCATCCATCCACCATCCATCCACCCACCATCCATCTACCCATCATCCATCCATCCATCCACCATCCACCCATCATCCATCCACCATCCACCATCCATCCACCCACCATCCATCCACCATCCACCATCCATCCACCCACCATCCATCTACCCATCATCCATCCATCCACCATCCACCCATCATCCATCCACCATCCACCATCCATCCATCCACCATCCATCCACCTCATCATCCATCCACCATCCATCCATCCACCTCATCATCCATCCACCATCCACCCATCATCCACCCACCATCCATCCACCCATCCATCCACCCACCATCCATCCACCTCATCATCCATCCACCATCCATCCACCTCATCATCCATCCACCCATCATCCACCCATCCACCTCATCATCCATCCACCATCCATCCACCCACCATCCATCTACCCATCATCCACCCATCATCCACCTACCCATCATCCATCCATCCATCCATCCATCCACCACCCATCCATCATCCACCATCCACCCATCCATCCACCCATCATCCATCCACCATCCACCCATCATCCATCCACCCACCATCCATCCACCCATCATCCATCACCAACCTAATTTCTTTGTTCTGCTCACTGAAAATCAGGAAATGAGAGAACACTCTTAGTATGTGGTCAAATTACATTGAAATGTTGAAATAATTTTTTCTTCAATATCCAAGTGTTGGCACAAATGATCAATACAATTCATCTTATAATGTCGGAGGAAGGAGGCTGGAGGTAGCTGGCAAAGCCCAATAGGAATATGCCAGAGGGAGTCAGGAACCACTCTAACAAGCTCCCCAAGGGTTCAAAACAGCACATTTTTTTGTGGCTCACACAAAATCTAAGCACTTGGGAGTCGGGGCAAAAGGCCAGAGAAATGTTTACAACCAGCCTGGGAGACACGGTGAACACCAGGCCAGAAGAGATGGAGCAGTCAAAACAAATAAACACACATACATAAAGCCCCCCGTCCCCAAAAGGGATATTTTAAGCACCAATGAAAGTGGTAATTGCAATGTACTACGACAAATCAATTTGTTTCTATCTTAGTATTAACAAGGACTTAAAATTGGAAACAAGTCAGCAGTTTGAAGGTCGGAGACTAACGGACTAACAAAGCTACCCTGTGTTTCCCACATGAAATGTAGGTCTCTGCCACCCAACAGCTAGGTGACTGGGAGTGCCTTGCTAGAAAACATCTAGACAGGAAGCAAAGAAGGAAAACAGTCCAAGTATTACTATTTGGCAACAGCCGAATGACTGGTCGAGGCGTTAAGCATTAATGATTGTTGTAATGTTTAATCCTGGCTGTCGACTTGTCTGGATCTGGAATCCACTAGAAGGTTAGCCACAGGGCACGTCTGTGAATGTTCAGGTGAAGTGGAAAGATCCCTGCTAAATGTGGGCAGCACCTGCCAGTGGCAGCTCCTGATGGAAAGGAAGCTTCGCTTTCAGTCTGCCTGCCTTCCAGATAGGCACATCTACCCTGCTGCTGCTGCTGCTGCTGCTGCTGCTGCTGCTGCTGCTGCTGCTGCTGCTGCTGCTGCATCTTCCTTCACTGATAGCAGAAACCAGCTTCATCAGCCTTCCACTGTGGCTCTCCAAGCCCCCTCCAGGCCTTCAGTGCCAGGTTGATGCTGCTAAGGCACCAGACTCATGGGATGAACTGAGTTTTCACCCTCGCCAGTGTGAGGCCACCATGACTGGAATACCCAGACCATAGCAATAAGCCTGTCTGATAGATCTTTAGACAGACAGACAGACAGACAGACAGACAGACAGACAGACACACACACACACACACACACACACACACACGCACGCACGCACGCACACACAGGCACCCTATTAGTTCTATTCCTCTAGGGAACCCTGACTAACACCGTTGTCAGTGCTGAACAATGAACCCTGTGTGTGCATCAGGACACCAGCGAACTCTAAGTTGGTTTTGTCAGAGGGAAATTCCAACAGAACCTAAATGTGACGATTCTTCCGCTGGATATCACTTTACAGAAAACACGGAAGCACCACAAACCAAACTGATATTTTACAGTAAGTCATTATTTATTCACCCCTCCCCCTCTGTTCTTGTAAAAGGACACAGTCTCACTCTGTAGCCCAGACTGGCCTCAACCTTCTGGTCTTAGTCTCTTTTCTCAGTCTCTGAAGCAATGGGACATCCAATATGAGCCACCATTCCTGGCTTTGGGTTTTTTGTGTGACTTATTAGTTGACAAACATTTTTCATCCAAAACCAAATCAAATCAAATTCAGACAAATAAAAACCCTATTGCTAGCGCCCAGCTAGAATGCAGACCACCAAGCCATGCTCAAAGTTCCTTTTGTCTGTGCACCCTCAATACCTGGTAGACTGTCTTCCTTTTGAAAGTCAGTTAACAAACATGACCTAAATAAAGAACTAAAGTGATTTATTAGACCATTTTCGATTAGTTATGTGAGAAGGAAATGGGGGCACTGGAATAACAAAAGGGTGCTTTTCTTGCTGTTGTTTTTTTTTTTTTCTTTTTAAGACAGGATTTCTCTGTGTAGCTCTGGCTGTTCTGAAACTTGCTCTGTAGACTAGGCTAGCCTCACAGAGCTAAAGGCACGCTCTACCATCACCCGGCTGAGAAGGTTACCGCTTAAAAAGCTCATTTTCAACTGAGCTTTGAGGGCTCTGATCTCACGGAACCCTACCCTACTATTACCTGCAGAATATTATTGTCCTCCCCGGGGATTCTTAAAGTTCTAACTGCTTTTTTATTTATAAAGAAAAATACCAAACAGTAGATGTCTGGATAGATACTTCTTAAACCCAGGATTATAATCTTCAAATCCACCCTTATCAAACCTGCCATTAAGACACCACACGAGAAACCCACTGGGCTAAGTGAAGACCCTCTCCCTCGCTTAGGAAAGTACCCACAGGTCAGGAGAGCAGGGCATCACAGTGGCTAGAAGGTTCTGCAGAAACAGCCCTGACTTACCCAGAACAACTCTCAGTTCCTCGCCGTCCAAGTGCAATACCCAGGTGTTGGTGGTCTTAGATCTGTTCTCCATGTACTTCTTGAGGCTCTTCCCGTCGATCTCCAGTGTGTACTCATAGGCGAAGCCACTTATGGCGTCTATATTTATGGTGGCTTTGGTCTTTGCAGCTCCGACAAAGAACGTTTCTTTGCCCACCAATTTGAACATCCACTCTCTTCTTATCTCTTCCTAGATGATAATACACACAGTTTTAATAAACACAGAGGAAAATTAGTATTTAATTTTAAAAATAATGTAAAAAAAATTCAGAGCGTTCAAAGGGCAATACTATTCATTTATTTATTACTTCTTGTCCAGGTTTCACAGGGTTCTAAGTTTAGATGTTAGAAGTTAAAGTCCATGTAAAATTCTGTCATGGCCACTGGATTGCTTTATATAAGCCGTCTACATAGACAAAACCAAGCTTCGCTGTCGTGTTTTTACAAAGTCACACGTGCTCTCCTACCTTCCCATCCACGTACACAACTCGTTTGCCTGACGTGGTCCCATGCTCAAATTCAATCTTGTGCACTCCGTCACTTAATGCTACGTCCCAAACAGCTACGAGATCTGTCATTTTTTCCAGGCTACAGAGAGGGCTAGAGGAACAAAACAGCCATTAAAATGGGCCGAAAAACAGTTAAGAGAATGTTTAACGAATCCTTCCACCATGAAAACACCAGGTTTTCAGGGCCCTAAAGTGATGAGATGATAGAGTAATGTTCCCAGGCACCCTACTCACAGCACATGCAACTGTTCTCTCTCTCTCTGGTTCTTCCCTCAAGAGGCAGCTATGACAGGTACAGCCTAATAATCCCAAAGTCACCTAAATACTAATAAGATTAAGACTGTAACAGTTAATCCCGGACAGCACGTTGTGCTGGGCTGGGCTAGTCCAGTACAGGGAAAGGTCAGTGAAAGTCTCTATGACCACTTCTTAAAAAAAAAGAAAAAAAAAAGCCCAGATAAGAATTCTTCAAACTTTTCAGAACCAATGACTGGGAATTTAACAACAACATTAAAAAAAAAGGTGTCCTGATTTATCATTCAAAAACTGTGGGAAGTTTGATATGGATACAGATGATAAGCTTTGTGCAGCCATGTTTACTGCAGTAGCGGGGGTCACAGCTGCCTGTGGCTGGCTGGTGCTCTCGGTGAGCCAGTTTGTCACTAAATCACACCACTCTCCATGAGGTACAGAGCCCCCAAAGTTTAAGCAAGGGCCACGGTGACAGTAAATGTCAAGAGGAGAATGCTGTAAACAGAGGACTCTGGCTGCAACACTGTTCTCTGGAATCTTCCTCTCTGCCCGTTCTAAGCTCTTACTCTGTCTGCTCTAAACCATCTTCGAGGGGTTGCTAAGACTTCTGTGCTGAGGAGGGTCTCTGGAAGAGGACACCACATTGACGGTGGCCACATCCACACAGGTGGCCACATCCGCTCACCATCCTCCTCTGTGGTGACAGAGAACGTGTCCCCAAGAGACGCAGACCTCTTCAGGCCGATCCTAACAACCCCCAAACTTTCTAGGGCCAGTTTTATTGCAAATCAAGACATTTACCTTTCATCATCTTCAAAGATAGGACTGTCATCTCCAGACGCCATGGTTAGCAACAGCCTGCCATCCAATTAGCAGCCAGAAGAGAGAAAAGCAGAAACGCAGCACAGACAGGTTGGAAGCAGCAAAGACAGCTACAAAGGCTTTTTTTTTTTTTTTTAAACTTTGCAATCCTTTCTTTCATAAATTGCTCGTGTGTTCTGATGAAGCTGCACTTATGTCCGGTAGAAGACGTCTTTTGTTTTCAGAGAGGGCTGGGCATACAGATCAGCCAATTCATTTTTTCTATGTTAAACATTTACAATTTATTTATTTACTAATTAAAAACTTTTTTTTTTGGAGACAGGGTGGGTCTGACTGTCCTTAACTCACTCTGCAGACCACGCTGGCCTCGAACTTCTCACAGATCCAACTGCCTCTGTCTCCAAAGTGCTGGGATTAAATCCAGGCAAGCATTTATAATTTCTTAAAAATAGTTCGTTAAAACGGGGGCATAGATTCTAGTTTGTCTTGAATATTACATCATAGCAGAGCTTGTAAGAGCCTAAGGAACCATCCCAGTCCCAGGTGTCTTGCCTGGAGCACAGGAAGCCCCAGGGCTTTGAGGCAGGAGACAAACAGCTCTACCCAGTGAGTAAGTGAAACTCCAAAGCAAACACAAGGGCAGCTTCAATATTCAGGGCGAGGTTTGAAACCCAACCCTTATAGTATATTTTAGAAGGCTAACACATAATTAAAATCATTTTCCTCCAGGGAGATCATGAATGTGTGTGAAGTAGCTAAGAATATGCTAGCCTGTTCTGTGAGAGCAAAGTTTACCCGCTCGTTTACTTAAGCCAGCAAGTCCACAGCAACAGGCCTCATTCAGTTCTCCAGCAGCGTCTCATCTTGAAGCAGAGACGGGGACCAAGCAATGAGGGCACTGTTCCAGTGTTTGTTAAATTCCGTGAGCCGGAAGGGTGCCTACGCAAACACTACACAGAGAAGGCTGGGGTGCTAGGGAACTACTCAGAAGCGTACGTTTGCTAACACGCACAGGAGCTGCAGATGGGGAAGCTACAGTGGGCAGCCACTCCTGCAATGCTTTTACAGACTTGGCTGTGTTTTGCTTCCAAGACGTGCTCCAGTTTTAACACCCTCCTCAATAAGTGTCTTCCCCGCCTGCATGTCCACGGGTGTTTTCCCCTTGCTAATAAGGGGAGACTGTCAACCCCTTCTGCTGGAAAAAGTCAGGTGCCACAAATCGTTTCAGAACTATTAGAGACAGGTTTCTACGTCTAGCAATAGCACACACCCAGTGACGTACTATAGCTGCTGGATATCAGAGAGGATGGAGGGATGTCACTCGAATTTTGCTACAGAACTTTTTTTTTTCTTTTCTTTTTTTTTTTCCGGAGCTGGGGACTGAACCCAGGGCCTTGCGCTTGCTAGGCAAGCGCTCTACCGCTGAGCTAAATCCCCAACCCTTGCTACAGAACTTTTAAGAGTGTTCTAGAAAGGTCTCCACTCAAACCTGAGAAAGTTGATGTATTTTGTAAAGAGCTCCGAACATTACTAAGAGGCACTAAATAAAGCACGGGGCTGGAGAGATGGCTTAGTGGTTAAGAACACGAACTGTTCTTCTAGAGGACACTAGTTCAGTTCCTCCCACCCAAGTCAGGGAGCTACCAACCACCTGTGACTCATGCAGTAGGAAGCCCCAATGTCCTCTTTTTTTTTTTTTTTTCTTTTTTCTTTTTTTTTTTTTTCGGAGCTGGGGACCGAACCCAGGGCCTTGCGCTTCCTAGGTAAGCGCTCTACCACTGAGCTAAATCCCCAGCCCCCCCAATGTCCTCTTAAGACTCCAAGGGCACCTGCACTCCGGTGCGTGCACACATCCCTCCCCTCCACACATACACACACATAATATAAAAGTAACTTTTTCGTAAAGATGACACGTAGGATCACCTTAATTTTAACCTTTTCTGATCGAAGCACAATGGACACTGGGTCATTCGGTATGGTAGCACACGCCTTTGATCGCAGTACGTGTGAGGCAGAAGCAGGTGGATCTCCATGAGTTTGAGGTCAGCTTGGTCTACATACTGAGTTCCATGATAGCCAGAGCTAGAGTGAGACTGTCTCAACAAAACAAATAATCAAATAAAACAAAACATCAAATAAATAAAAAAGTAAATTAAATAAAAGACACAGTGAGCCTTCTATGGTGAGTTGAAAGGGAAGTTTAAAAAAAAAGATTATGCCAGTAGCAGTGGCTCACACCTTTAACCCCAGCACTTGGGAGGCTGAGGCAGGTAGATCTCTGTGAGTGCAAAGCCAGCCTGGTCTACCGAGTGAGTTCCAGGACAAGCAAGAGCCACACAGAGAAACCCTGTCTTGAATATCCAAAAGAACAAACAAACAAACAAACAAACAAAAAACAGAAAAAGCCAAGATGGCATTTTATCTTTAAAAAAACACTTGAAACGATCAAGAGATATTGATATATGCACAATTATTCACAGACTCCTTAGGAATTAGTGATGTTCTGCTCTCCAATAATTTAGGGTGCACAATCTTAGGAGAAACTTATATAAAATGGTCAGAGTAAGCAACGAACTGGCAAATTCTACTTATAACTGTGTATATCAAGCTGGCAAAACACAAATTCACAAATCAATACAAAATTAGTTTCTATGTTTTTGTTTGTTTTTTTCTCCTGTAGATATGGTCAAATAAGAGAAAGGATACCTTGGTGAAAGTTAGCAAGCATTCTCAGTTTTCCCTGTCCAAGTATCCACTGTTCTTAAGCCAGACTTTAGAAAAATAAGATTTGTTATTATTTCTACCATTGTGTGTGTGTGTGTGTGTGTGTGTGTGTGTACAACAGCATAACCAAAGTTCACAGAAATAAAATATGCATTTACCTGGCATCTACACACACACACACACACACACACACACACACACACACACACATACACAGAGAGAGAGAGAGAGAGAGAGAGACACAAACACGCACGCACTCGAGTACAGGTGCCCACGGAGGCCATGCGAGGATAGCAGATGCCCTACAACTCGAGTTGCAGGTGATTGTGAGCCTCTGAGGCTCTGTTTTGAAAAGCACTAGTGCCCCCCTAACCTCTGTCTCTCCAGCCCCCAAAGACCTAAACCTCTTTTTGAAAAGGACTGTAAAATCTTTTAATAGCGCTCATGGCTTCTGAAAGGCTACAAAGCACGGAAGCCTGTGCCGCTGTCAAGAAGAAACTTTTAAAAGTGCTTTCTATACGAGGACTAAACCTTGGTACAACCCAGGCCTACAATTTCAACCATGAAAGGCCCTAACGAAACCAACGAGCTCACTTCAGCTGACTCTCTCCCTCATCACGGAGATAGCAAAGTAACAGAGGCCTCTTTAAGTGACACCCCATTGCTGTTCCTGATCTGTTCAACTCCCCAACGAGGCCACAGGCACAGAGGGCCCTGAGTGTGAAGAGCATTTTTCCACAAGATCCCATCGAATCTCATAACATTTAAGAACACATTCAGAACACCTCTACAAGGGTTCTGTTTCACAACAAGTTTTGCTTTTCTGTTTTTTTTTTTTCCAGAAGTTCCAAAGGTCTTGTGACTTGTGATCTTACACATTTCAAGTTCAGTGCCTTAAAAGTCACTGGAGTTGCTCTCTTAGCCCAACTGTCTTTTTTTCTTAAATTACTTTGGCTGTGGTCAATATAATCCATATTATACCTTTCGATTTTCACTTGTTTCATGCCTGCATTCTTACCTAAAGTCAGACTCCAGCGCTCGCCACTCTGTCCTAAGCCTCATCATGACTTGCACAGGTCTGCTTTTAGCATAAAACCTTATATAGCAGAGTAACAATCTCCAGATGACTAATGACCTGCTAAGTACTCAGACCCCATGGAGATGATTTTTACTAGAAACTGTATTTCTAAACATTCATTCAGTATTTCAGAAATGGTGTGTATCTAATTTAATTATGATGACGTCACCAGTCAGTAACACCACCCACAATAGAATTTACATGAGCATTGGTTGCAGTGCAAGGCAATTTTCAGACTTGTGTTTACACGCTGTCACAGATGACAGATTGAATGAAACGTTAGATAGTTAAACAGTAAAACAATTCAACTCCCTGTCCCACCATCTTCCCCCTTGAGTAAAACGTGATTTCGCTGGGTTTCATTGAACCAATTCATTACATACCCGAGACAGGTTTCCAAGTCAGCCTTTGCAGGAGAGAAACTACAGAATCCTACGAAGAGACTACAGAATCCTACTCTGGTCGTTTAAGTAAGATAACAGGCTTCTTCTTTAAGCAACTCGAGTTCAGCTTACTGCAACAGTAGAGCTGTTCAGGAATAAATTTGTCCCCAAACCTCCATGAAGGAATTAGCTACAGCCAGCAAGGATGCTGCAGCAGACTGCTCTCAAGAGCTCCTGTCCACCTAGCACTTACTGCGAGGTTAGCTCGGCCCCCTGCAACCCGGGAGGTTCGTGTAGGCGGTTCTCATCTCCCGGGGGTATTTCGGCCAAGGCCGCCAGGGACGCAATCAGCAGCGGCTTCAAGACTCGGAGAGGTCCGAAGCCCCAGAACTCCGGATCGCGCCCTGAACACTGCGCCGAGGCACCGAAGGGTCCGCTGCTGCAGGTAGCCGCCCTGCACCCGTTCCCTCTTGACCTGAGGCCACCGCGGTTTGGTGTCTGCCGACCGAGGCCTGGGCACCACGCATTTCGGAGTCCGCTCGGTCGAGCCGAGCTAGATGCGCCCGCCGAAGCTTCCAGCACCGCCTCCCGCGCTCACCTGCTCCGCGCGCCGCCACCGGCTCCCGATCCCACGACGTAGTCAGCAGCTGTCGCGGCCGCGCCCACCGGGCTCCCGCACCCTCATGCCAGGCGCCCAGCCTCCTACTGCCTTCCGGGCTCGACGAGACCCCGCCCACTGCTCTACTGAGCTTGCGCTAGTGTGTGGGCCCTCTCCAGAGGCCCCGCCCACCCCCTTGCGGAAAGCCAATTGCCCTGCCTACCCTCCGCTTTGGGACCAATCCCGCCCTTGCTGTGCGCAGCGGAGCGGTCAGCAGTGCGCCCTGCTGCGCCGCTGCTGTGCGGCTGCTGCCCCTATCCCTTGCGGGTGGTACCTTCTTGGTGTTCTGCAGGTCTGGCAGCTGTGTTTGTAGCCTTCGGGATAATCCGCACTTCCGGGTGAGGCAACTACTCGGCAGAGACCCTTTGTTCCCACTGTCCTGCTGGTTTTCCATTCTCTGCTATTGAACGGTCACTTTAGGTGGAAGAGTCCAGCCTTTGAAACTCTCTGCACGCTCACAGATGTCGTTTGGCCACCGAACCTTACACTTAGTCCAGAGCTTTTTGCTCGCCTGGTCTCCCTATTATTGGGACATTTTATAGTTCTTCCTTATAGTGGTGAGATGTTTGAATTTCACTTACTGACAGACAAGCCTTGAGGAATGGTGGTAGAGCTCAATAATAAGGCACTTAGTTATCCTGGTTGAGGTCCTGGGTTACTTATATTATGTGTTTAATGTATATACTACGTATGTACAAACACACAACCACTGCATTGTCCCTAATGTAACAAAAATGCTATTGTAAAATCTCAGACAAACAGATGAGTAGTGTCATAGGATCTACAAATAGAGCCTCGTAAAGTAAGGGGAACAAACCAAAGCAGAGATTTTTTTTTTTTAAGTTTGATAAAGATCTTGTTTGGGAGTGTTTGTCCTTGTTTAGTTGATATTTAAGAGAAGCTCGCTATGTAATTCATAACAGCCTCACACTTGAATTCCAGACCCTCCTGCCTCAGTTTCCCCAGTCCTTGGATCACCAGGTCTATCTATCTACCCAACACTGAGGAGGTTGAAACAGGAGGATTGCAAGTTCCAGGCTACCCTAAGCTTTATAACTAAACCTTGTTTCAAAAACAGAAGGAGTAAAATCTAATGAAGCAGAAGTTTAAGGCAGGATATCCACAACATTAAAGAACACTGGTCTACTTAATATTCTGAAAATTCTGACTGACATGGCAATACATTTTTTTAAAGGAAAGAACATACAAATGGGAACTGGACAAAACAGATGGCGGACACATTGTACCCCTTACATAAAAGAGTTTCTATGAATAGATTTTTAAAGTGCCAAATGGAATTTTTAAATTATTAGTGCAGTGTACAAATAGGATATTAAAAGGACAGAAAATAAAAATGGTCGATTTAAAAAGACCTTACCTTTTCTGATCTCTTGCACGGGAGGAAAAGTTTGAACTCACCATGGACTCAACCAACTGCAACTCAGAAATATTTTGTGAGGTCTAAAAGTTGCCTAGCATATCTGAAGCCCTCGGTCTAATACTCAACACTACAAAACATACCATCGAAGAATCGCTATGCACAAATACATCTACCTATAATTTAATCGTACTGAGTACATGCAGATTTATTATTCCCATCTTCCTAGTCCATAAATGTGATATGACTATTTACAAAGCAACCATAATACAAATAATCATATTACAACCGTATTACATAGCAATGATTAAGTATATGGTATAAGTGATGATTCTGTGCAAATGCAGCGACATTATATGTGGAATATTAGCATTCTTGGATTTTTTTTCTTGGATTTTTTTATTTACATTTCAAATGTTATTCCCTTTCCCGGTTTCCCAGACATAAGTCCCCTATCCCATCTCCCTCCCCTTCTTCTATAAGGGTGTTCCCCTCCCCACCCACCCCCCCCTTTCTGCCACCCCTCTCCCTGACATTCCCTTACACTGGGGGTCCAACCTTGGCAGGACCAAGGGCTTCTCCTTCCATTGGTGCCCAACAAGGCCCTCCTCTGCTCCATATGCAGTTGGAGGGGTTTTTTTAAAGTGCTGGGAATGAAGCCCAGGGTGTCACACATGCTAGGTAGATATACGTACCACTGAGTTAAACCTTCAGCCCTCATCCTTAGATTTCAGTGTCTACTGTGAATTTCTGGAGCTGATTCCCTACAGACACCAAAGGAATGATGACTATATACAAACTGGCCAGCCTAAATGAGAGAAATTTATTCCCTCATAGTCTTGGATGCTACAAGTCCCAAATCAGGGTGTTGGCAGAGTTGGTTGCTTTGTTTGAGAGGGAAGGCCTTCCTGCTGGTTTTCCACCTTGGCAGTCCTTGGTTAGTAAAGGAAGGCATCATCCTGAACTCTGCCTTCATCTGTGTGTGTGTGTGTGTCTGTGTGTTTGAGTGTGTGTGTATTTGAGTATGTGTGAGTGTGTGTGAGTGTATGTGAGTGTGTATGTGTGTGTAAGAGAATGTGTGTGTTTGAATGTGTGTATGTGTGTGAGTGAGTGCGTATGTGTGTGTGTATTTGAGTGAGTATGTGTGAATGTGAGTGTATGTGAGTGTGTATGTGTGTGTAAGAGAATGTGTGCGTGCGTGTGTGTTTGAGGGTGTGTGCGTGTGTATGCGTATGGTATTTGAGTGTGAGTGTGTGTGTGAGTGTGTGTGTGGGTATGTGTATGTGTTTGAATGTGTGTATGTGTGTGAGTGAGTGTGTATGTGTGTGAGTGTGTGTATGTGTGTTTGAGTGTGTGTGAGTGTGTATGAGTGTGTGTGACTGTGTGTGAGTGTATATGTGTGAGTGTTTGAGTGTGAGTGTGTATGTGTGTTTGAGTGTGTGTGTGAGTGTATGTGTGTGGGTGTGTGTGTGTGTGTTTGAATGTGTCTATGTGTGTGAGTGAGTGTGTATGTGTGCGAGTGTGTGTATGTGTGTTTGAGTGTGTGAGTGTGTATGAGTGTGTGTGTGAGTGTGTGTTTGTGTGTCTGTGTGTGTGTTTGTGTGTGTTGTATGTTGCACATGTATGTCAGTCATTTCCTTTCTTTATAACATGTAAGTTAAGCAGAATTAAAGCCCATTTAGAGTAATTACGTTCTTCATTTTAACTTACTTTGTAAAAACACTAGCCACAAAGTCATATTCTGAGGTTCTGCAAATTAGCACTTCACCATACATATTTGGAGGGGGGCAGGGCATAATTTAACCCATAACATACAGACCCAGAGGGAAACTGAATGCAGAGGCAGGGTTTGGAGCATTGCAGCTGCAAATCAAAGAACACCAAGGACTGTTAGCTGTCATCAGAAATAGAAATAGGGAAGATGCTTCGTTAGAAGCTTCAGAGGGAGCAGAGCTTGCCAGCACATCCGTGTCAGCCTGTCAGCCTCTAGAACTGTGAGAATATGCTCTTTTCTTTCTTGTTTTCAGCCACTACTAAGTCTATGGTGATCAGTTAACAGTAGCAATAGGAAACTGGTCCATTGGGTACTTTGAACTCAATGGATGCATGTTGAATGAATGACAGCACCAGCACATAGAGCTACAGACAGATAAACAGTTGGGTTGGTAAAGGAAAGTGTTCGCATCACAAAGAAACCATTTTTCTCATGATCCATATACCATTATGTGCCACAGACACTGATCCTGCCCATGCTGGTGGACAAGAAATCAGAAGTGGTACAAGGCCTCCTTTCTGTTGAGACCTGCATCGGGACTTTTCCTGAAGGGATGTGGACTAACAACTATTAACTAGTCACTCCAGGTAGTGCACCAAGTGCTGGCCAGAGAAATCAGTCCAACTTTATCAAGCATTGTGAACAGATTAGTTTATTTTACAGATTGCAAGGAATTCCACAGGAGAGTCTCCTCTTCCCCAGCAATTGTTTACTGCTTAAATAACCTCAGTGAGGGGCTTTATGCCTCACGAGTGTTAGGATTCTTCTGAGTTCTAATTTTCTGGAGAGGGTGCCTCCTGAGCAACCCCTTCCTCCCTCCTCCTCCCCTTCATAAGGAATGTTTAAATATGGAGGAGACAGCAACACGCTAAGAAAACTGGCCAGACTTCCTGGTGTGTGCCAGGCTGTATCCAGTCAAGCAGAGCACAGCACAGTGTGAAAACATGCCCAAGGCTGCCAGGGACCTTTTATCCCTCCCATGGGGACAAGATGCTGCTGCTGCAAGAAATACTCATCTAAGACTCTCGCTTAAAAGCATTTACTTCCTTCTGCCATTGGCTCTTAGGTTCCCTGGATGTTGTTAATACAAGGAAGCATATAGATTTCAAAGGCATCGAGATAGCTTTGGTACAGTCAGTCTCCCCTCCACATTCTCTTTCCTAGTCTCTGTCATGCTCATTGGGATTCTTTAAAATAGTCCAAGTTTCCATTCATCTTTCCCTTTGACTCACTCTCACCATCCCACACCTCAGGACCACAGAAAAATCTCAGCTAGAGCAGAAAAGCTACAAGGTAAAGAAAACCAAAGTCACCGTGACAGCTATTGATACAAAAAGCTAGGGCCCCGAGCAATGGGTGGCCCTGTAACTGTATAGCCCTGTGTTTAGAGGACCAGACAGAAGACATCGAGTTCAAGGTCAGCACTGGGATTGGAGTTTTGCTTTCTCAGGACACCTGTCTGGGGTTAAAACCGTCTTAAAACGCAGGGTGTTCTCATCTCCTCTCTGCAGCTGAAGATGATCTTAAACTCTTGGCTCTCCTGCCTCTCTCTGCCTCCCTTGTGCTGGGACCACAGAGGAGCACCACCATACTTGGATTCAATAGTCCTCTTAAAAGTTAAATATTCAACTGCTATACATCTACTCTGCCAGATGTTTTCTGAGACGAGACCCCATTACAGAGGCAAGGCTGGCAAGCAACTCGAGAGCCTCCTGTTCAGTTTCCTGGGTGTGGAGAAAGGACATGTGCACCGCCACAACTGCTTTATAAGATTTTTTTATTTGGCAACAGAGAATCTATAGGCAAGGTATGGGGACACGCACTTGCACATCTGTCATCTCAGCACATGGGAAGCAGAGGCAGGAAGATCTCAAGCTGGAAGCCAGGTCAGCTAGCCTATGCTACATGACTATACCCAATCTTACAAGAGAAAGAGGGAGGGTTGCTACTGGTATATTGTTCGGCATGAAAGAGAGCAATTTGTATGCGATTTTAAAATGTGTTACACAAGAACACATCACCTCAGTAAACCAAAGTGACCGTGGCCCAAATTCTATGTTCAAATGTGGTATGTGATTCATGAGATGCTTATAGTAAGATAACAAAGAAAATCATAAATTCACACACTTTTTTTTCAGTTACATTGGTGACCACATCAGGAAAGTAGGCTACAGCAAAGCTGGAAAATATCCAGCATTGGCCTCAGATGCCCACTGATGGCCGATGTGGAGGGTAATACAGACCAGATAGAGAGGCTCCAAGGTTTGTTACCTGGCCTTTGACCTTCACTCATTGATTCATAACTGGTCAGATGCTAAGAATAGGGGCTGGAGAGATGGCTCAGTGATTAAGAGCACTGACTGCTCTTCCAGAGGACCTGAGTTCAGTTCCCAGCAACCACATGGTGACTCACAACCGAATCCAATGCGCTCTTCTGGTGTATCTGAAGACAGCTTTAGTGAACTCACATAAACAAACAAACAAACAAACAAACAAACTTTTAAAAAAATTCTAAGAATAAATGCCACACATGGGGCATCTACAGAACTCCCCCCGAGGTACAAGCACACCACTGAGATGGCAGAAAGGCTATCCGAGCCAAGGATGAGCTCCCATGAGGCAGGTCTTTATGTTGGGTGTACTTCAGCTCTAAATCCCTTACACAGACACAGAAACGAAACGGTTGTATGTGTAGTCAGAGGGGGAGGGGCCCTCAGTGTGCCCTGTGCATGCATGTGACCCTAGCTCTTGGAAGAGCGATCAGTCTGGAGCTTTGGAAGTTCCGGACTGGACTGGACTGCCTAGTAAAACGATGTTTCAAACAAACTTAAAAAAAAAAAATAGTTTCGTTCCAACTATGGTGGAGCTAGAGAAGGACACAGACATTTCAGAGACTGATAGATGAGGCTGCCGTTCTCGGGAGGCCCTCTCAGGCTGAGCACTTGAATCACGTTGAGGTAAGAAGTATCCACTAGTACGATTGTGTCATGAAGACTTGTGTGACTTTATTCCTGGTTAGGCATGAGCAAACGTCTTTCCTACTAGATAAGGAACCAACAACAGACCAAGGAAGGATACCACCAACATCCAACTTGGTGGACCCACGGGTCTAATCGGGGTTACTTACGGGACTGACTACGGGTCCTGTCAGGGATTACTCACAGGAGCAGAAGTTACCCAAAGTAGAAGGTGACTAAACTGACAAGGGGAAGGGGGTGGGTGGAAATGGCAAGGGGACAAGAGGAAGTAACAAGAGCTAAATATAAGGGAGCTGCAGAGGTGGCTCAGTGGTTAGGAGCACTGGCTGCTCTTCCAGAGGTCCTGAGTTCAAGTCCCAGCAACTACAGGGTGGCTCACAACAAATCTGTAATGAGGTCTGATGCCCCCTTCTGGGAATGCAGATAGAGCATTCATATAGATAAAATAAATAAATAAATCTTTAAAAAAAAACCAGTTAAGTATGATCAGAACACACTGTTCGCGTATGATTGTATGAAACCCATTATATATGTACATATATATATATATACTAGTATATCCTAAGAAAAACAAAAGCTCACTCATTTGAGGACTGATAAGATAGCTCAGTAGATTAAGGTTCTTGCTGCCAAGCCTGAGGCCCTGAGTTTGATCCAGTGAGTAGAGAAACAAGCAACTCCACCAGATGCCCCTGACATCCACATCATTACTGTGGCAGACTTCTCCCCCATCCCTCCCCCCAACTCCCCGCAAATAAATAGAATGTAGTAATTTTTAAAAGCTTGCTAAATTTATTAAATTTAATAGATAGTTTTACCCCCTGCCCATACTCTCATACTCTTCTTACCTTCAACAGTTTGGCTGACCTCTCCCTTCAGCTCATCTGACCAGCAAATAGGAAGCTAGGCTCTTGGCTTACAGTGCCCTCCCCTAACCCTCCCCTAAACCTCCCGCACCACCACCCCCCCTTGTTTTCGGAGGCATCAGTGCACTTCCGACACCCTTTTACACCGTCTGCTTGTAACTGCCTCCCCTTAAGTTGAATAAACGCTTCACAAAGGCAGGGCTGGGCTTTATTTTGTTGTAGTTCGCTGACATCATGCCAGGACAAAAGGTCTGAGACCGACAGTCTAGCATTTTAAGCTTTTTATAGCTACTTAACCCGTACCCTCCTATCGCCTGGCAGCGCGCCCTCTGGTGGGCACCGGCCTGAGCCGCGCAGGTGACTGCGCAGGCGCTGGACACCTTAAGCGTTCCAGCTGTTCTGAGGAGACTTTCTGAAGTTTTGCTTTACAGGAGATGCGAAGGGTGAAGGATTGGGGAGGACCGGATGCAAGACCTGGCCGGCCAGGAACCTCGGTGTCACTTGGAAAGCTTTCTTTTTTCAAGGAGGAAGACTGCTTAGTTTTAGAGGGCTTTAGTTTTCCCCAGACCTCACCTCAGTGACATCTTCTCCTCTCCTCCTCTCCTCCTTTCAGGCTTTGCTCTCCCGCGGTGGGTGGCGAAGCCGTGAGAACTGATGCCAGGGAGTCACCTAGTCTTGGCGGGTTGCCCTGACAATGCGTCCTGGTGCCCCAAGATTCCCGGTCCTTGTCAGCTAGAGATTGGAACCCGCATCACTGGCTTGTGTTCTATGGTGCAGGAGAATTGGGGTTTTGTGTGTGTGTGTGTGTGTTGTGTGTGTGTGTGTGTGTGTGTTTCTCCGTCTACCTCCTATTGATCTACTTTTAGATTTTGTTTTGATAAAACACTGGAATATGGTTGTAAAAGGAATGACTAGTGACTGTAAACAAATGTGGAAAGTTCCCATCTGAAGGGGTCTTCTTCCCACTCAGGAGGACCTGAGGTAAGGGTTTGATCGTAGCAGAGGCAGGTCACAAACACTCGGTATTGACAGGGTTGGCCCAACTCCCTCCAGAGTGGAAATCAAACTGGAGACAGCACTGGAATTGGGGAGACTTTGTTGAAGGACCAAGGTTCCTCATGACTTTTTGATGGGAGGATTTGAGACAGGGTAGTCCTGGCTGTCCTGGACCTCGATCTGTAGATCAGGCTGGCCTCAACTCAAAGAGATCCACCCGTCTCCACCTCTCAAGTGCTGGGATTAAAGGCCTACACTACCACCTGGCTCTTGACTCTTTGTATGACTTGATAGCAAGTTTTGTTCTAAAAATTTGATGTATTTTTTTTGCTGTACTTGCCCACTCAGATCTCATTCTATCTTGCTCTTGCTCTCTCCTCTTCCTCTTCCTCTTCTTCTTCCCCCTCCTCCTCCCCCCTCCTCCTCTTCTTGTTGTTGTTGTTCTTCTTCTTGGTTCATCTTTTTAGCCCCTTTCCTCATTTTGTTTGTTTACTTGTTTGATTCTTTTAAAAATGCCCTCTCTCGGTTACCCTGATTACCGATGGGCCACATCCACCATGAACCAGGATCCCAGGTCTGCTGTGACGGAAGCCAAATTCTGTGGTTCGTTTGCTCTGTTGAGTCAGTTACATCTGGGCCCAGCTGCTAAGATTTCAGTAATAAAATAATTATGCGCTCGGGGGTTGGGGATTTGGCTCAGTGGTAGAGCGCTTGCCTAGCAAGCACAAGGCCCTGGGTTCGGTCCCCAGCTCCGGAAAAAAAAAAAATTATGCGCTCGTTATTTTCCACATCCTAGAGTACAGAATTGTGTTTGTTTGTTTGTCCTAATCATTTAAAGACCGATGTCAGTTCTTCCGATAAAACGCTTCGCAGCCCAGATGTCAGTTTTCAAAGAGCTGGCGCTCGTGCGGGTGCTCTGAGTAAAGAGGGAAGGCAAATCTCAGTGGCCAAAGTCAAGCCTCTCTGGCTCCTGGGAGCCCCAGAGCATTTTTTTTTTTTTTTTTAGTGTGGCAGCTATTGGTTTTTGGACTTCATGAACCCCTTAAAGTATTGGGGAGACAATATAGGCTTGTCAGTTGCTGTGGCTGATCACCATAGTAACAAAGACAGATTATATTGGCAGTCAGGAAACAAAGGATTTTATTTGTTTGTTTGTTTGTTTGTTTGTTTGTTTGTTTTTAGGTGGTAACTAGAGTTGTGAAAACTGGCGTTGGTTTTACTGTGTGGCCAAGGATGACTTTGAACTTGTGGTTTTTCTTCAGCCTTCACTGTCTGAGTACTGTCATTATAGATGTGGATAAACGTAGCTAAGAAGGGACATTTTAACAGCAAGAATTTTCATATGGGATTCCCCCACCTCCAATATACTAGGTGGGACAGGAGAAACCAGCAGAGACCCTGATGGGCATGTGAATCCCTTCTGGCTCCCTTCTCAGGAGTGACTGCTTTGAGTTCCAGGAGCTCAACTGCCAAGTCAGAGCCATCCTTTTAGGGAGTGTGTTTCTAAAATTAGATTTCACAGAACCGAGGTTGGAGTTTCCCCCTCACAGCATATGGACTCCAGGATCTTAGGAATGGACCTGTGCAATCCCATTCCCCGTGATGAACACAGCTCTCGTTGCCTCACTAGCTGACTAAACACAGAAATCTCTTCAGACCCATGGCTGCCCAGCACCCAGTAGGGAGTTCACTAAGAAATTAAACCCAATCTCTTCTTTTGTCTCGCCCATTAAGTAACTAAGGAAATACTGGCTGTAAATTGCTTCAAAGAGAGGGGAAATGACTAATATCACGCTGGGGGAGGAAATAGTTTCCCCTAAAGGCTGTTTTATAGCAACTTGATTTCCTCCGGGCCTTGTGTCTTTGACTTGGCAGTCTACGCTGTGCCATGCCTTTCACAGTCCCAGGTTCTCAGCCAGCCTGCTGAGCATTAGAACCACCTGGCTGAGGTAAAACTGCCAATAGTCCAGGACTTACCACTGAACAATTCAACCAGACTCTCCAAAGGTGGAGTCTAAGAGACGTTCCTGGTGATTCTGATGTGTGTCCATGACTGAGACATTGGGTCTAGGAGCATCCTTTGTGCTCCAGTAAAGGAGACAGTTATGAGGCAGAGGAAGCTGTAGGTGAGGAGACCTTGTCTGCAGCATCCTGTAGGCATAAGCCCTTAGGGTTAGGAGAGGGGCACTGACATCTAGTGGCAAAGGCTAGAAATACTGTCACACCATAGGGGACAGCTCTTCGCAACCCTAATGTCTGTCCACAGTGGTCGGGAGAGCACGGAACATAGGGTACACTGATGCAGCACTGCTCAACCATAACTACTGAAGGAGGGAGTGAGTGTGTGGCTATGGGCCACAGGCATCCTGGGTAGAGGGGAGAGTGCACGACCTTGGAGTCACAGAACCGCAGGTGCTCTGTGCTGGAAAGAAGTCCAAAGGTCCAAACAAAGGCTATCCTTGGCCACTGCACAGGAACAGTATTCTAGGAAGCTGGGGCAGGACAGTCAATGGGCTTGTTAGAAAAGCAAGAGATATAGCCACAAAAAGAGTTCTTTCCCTAGACTTTTGACCTATAAACTTTTATGAGACGAGCTGAGAGTATTACCCAGTGCCCAGAGATTGATACTAAAAAGACAAAGGCAGACCAGAGGAAAAGCTGTGTGTGTAGAGTATGTCTGCAATCCAAGCATTCAGAAGGCAGAAGCAGGAAGATCTTGAGTTCTAAGCCATCCTGATTCGTATATAACTAGTTCTACTTAGTGAGAAATGTCCTCACCCACATTCCCCCTCCTTGCTCCAACAATAAGCAGGCAGAAAGGAAGGAAAAGAGGAAGGAAGACAGAAAGGAAAGAGAAGAGAAGGCAGAACATAACGTGGTGGTATAAGCCAGCTACTTGGGATGCTGAGGCAGGAGGATTGCTTGTCCATGCATTCAAGGCCAATCTGGGCAACAAAGGAAGACCCTACCCCACCTCCAAATCCTAGTGAGGCTGTCAGTGTGCAGAGGGGGTAGAGACTGGAGGGTCATTGGAGGCCACTTGTACACCAGCTCCAGGAGGGAGCAAGAAGTCGATCCATCAGACCATGGTAAGAAAAACAGCAAGCTGCCCAGGAGGGAGGGCTGGCCAGACCACAGAGAAACCCTGGTTCCATTGGTGTCCAGCCTCAAGACCACACAATGAAATCCCTTTTCTTCCCTCAAGAGAAACTTCATGATCCAGACCATACTAATTTGAAATTTTGTATCCAACTATTGACATATTAAAGACTGTTTAAAGACACACACAAATATTCCAAATTAGTGAAAGAAAATGTCAAATTGTTTAAGTTATAGATCATATATACTTTAGTTATTTTTGGAGACAGAGTCTCAAAGTCCAGACTTACTCTGTAGACCTTTCTGGACTGTAATCCTCCTGCTTCAGCCTTCTCCATGCTAGGTATGTCCAGTTCATTAATCTTGGGGAATATATTTCCCTTCGACACCAGACTGCTATGTACCTCCTTGATTTTGTTCAGAGATTTAAGTAACTCAAATGTCGTGGCAATCTGATGTCCACTCTAACATACCCCAGTGAGCCTGAGCCACCGCTGGCTGGTTTAGGAACAAGTGCACTCATTGTCAGCCAAGCACGTGACATGAGTTTAGCAATCACCAAGGGTTTCTGGGAACATGGTTCAGATTCCTAAGGGAGATCCTGGGAGAGCTGGGTCCTCCTGCTGTTGGATGTTTTAAATATGAATGTGATGTGTTTGCTGCAATCTCAGGAGGCAAAGGGTGGTTAAATAGCAGGGTTGGTTAGCAAGTCTGTTAGCTCCCGTATCACATTGGAGACCCTGATCTCTGAGTATTCTTTTAAGTGAGATAATAATAATAATAATAATAATAATAATAATAATAATAATAATATCTTTAGCATTTGGGTGACAGATACAAAGATATAGCAGTTATTAATCACACTAGATGGATGTATCCAGAATTGGAGGAGACTCAGAGGTCCTGTGTATATGGAATTCTGTTCTGATTTATATTGTGGAAAGCATATGGGTGTGGAATCAGTTTCTGCCCCAGTGTTGTTAGTTCCAAGCTGGGGACCCTGACAAGTTGTTTCATTTTTTATTAGTCTTACTTTCTTTGTAAGTTGAAAGAGATGAAAATATAGGGGAATTAAGTGAGATAAAGTATTGTGGCTGGAGCACACCTGGGACACAACACAAACTAGCTGTAATGGTTATTATCCAAATGAAAGAAATACAAACATTGCTTCAGCCATATGACAATTACACACACACACACACACACACACACACACACACCAGCCATAAAATACAAAGCAACATGAGACACATAAACCAGCCAAACTGCAGGAGTAATGGGAACATGTGTTGTCAGAGTTGAGGCAAGAAAAAGCTTAATGAGCGAAAGAATTGGAATCCTAGCTGATTTTTACATTTTTATGTTCCGAATTTTTCAAATTCCCTGCCCCCCCCAATACTGCCTACACAATCACATAAAACTCATAAAAACACACTGGGAACTTCTTAATTTGTGACTTAAAGGAAAGCAGCAATCAAGATGCTCACAGCAACATTGTCTTTCTATAACAGTAGAAAACTTGGTAGCTTCCTAAAGTGTAGTCACTAAATAGATCGGGTTGCATTCACACTACACAGTCGTTAAATGGTTAAGAACTGTAACAGCATAGAAAACTGGATACATTAATGGCTTTGTTAGTGGTCAGACTGGAAGATTGCTGGATTCCCATCCTATTTGTAAGTTACCATGATTTACTGCAATATTGTCTTGTAATAAAAAGTTAATGAAATAAAAGAAAATAAGTGTAAAATTCGATCAGACCGTGTGTGACTTCGGGGGTCTAACCTTTTCTCTTGTGGTTGTAGCTGTAGGATGTGTAGCTGTTTCTCACAACCCAGGCAGGTCCCCGAGGCAGAGCCACCCGTTGGCTCTCCTGGAGGCCAGAATGGGAAAGACTTGGCTCTTTGGTTTGCCCAAACCATGTGACCACTCATGGGCTTCATAGCGGGTTCTGGGGCTGTCCCCATCTGCCAGGGCTGTTAAGGCAGGGGACTGACTGTGTGTGGTTTTTCTCTTTTCATTGATGTTTGACACTATCCGTGAAATGGATGCCACTCAAGGAGGAAAAGGGGTCTACAGAATCTGTGTGGGGGGGCAACTTTCGCATACAGGTGAAGGGGATTTACTTTTCTCTACCGGTTTAGGGGGGTCTGCTATCCTTTAAGTGCCGCATTGAGCAGGCCCAGAACTAAAGCTAGGAGACCTGTGAACTCACTCACTTACCACCCAAGGGACAGGTGTCCATGATGCTTTTTGGGGGGCAGCATCTGATGAGAAGGGAGCCCCTTCGAAGTGTCCTGGTAGGCGACAGTGGGCTCTGTGGCCTCCTGCCACAGCGCCCAACCACTCATTTCCTCTCCCCTCTGGGGCCATCTGTAATCGGGCGGGGAGGGGCGGGTCCTGGGTGTCGCCACGCACAGGCGGGTCAGCTGCGTCCAGTTAGCGGGGACAGGCTCCGCACGGAGTCAGGCGCGTAATGGGGACCATGCTGGGCCTAATGGGAAGCAGCCGCAGCGCGGCGGCCAAGCCCCTTCCCACGGGGCCTGAGAGCGGCCGAGATAAAACGCACGAACCGCGAGAGGCGCTTTGATTCCAATACGAAACAAATTATTCCTCCCGGAATGGAACAAAATCAGTCAGGGCGGAATCTCACGGCCGTCATTCCTCCCCGCCAGCCTTCGCCGGCGGCTCCGGGGGCCTGAGGACCTGCGACTCTGGGCAGGACACTCTGCGCCCAAAGCTGCAGCAGATCCGGGGGACCCAAATCATTTTCAGAGCAGCATTCTCCAAACGTGGGTTCTTCAGAGGAGCCAGGTGAAATTTGAAGTGTTGGGACGCAACCCCAGAGTTTCTGGCTCCATAGGTGGGGTGAGGGTGAAGCCTCAGAATGTGTGGGCTTTCCAGGTAATTGGGGCTGTGGTATCACTTTGAGAGCCATTTGACAGATGGGAACAGGCCAAGCAACTTGGCCTTTGGGTCTGCCCCTCTCCCCCGCGCGTCTCAACCCCCCCCCGCCGCCCCCTATTCAGATAGGTAAGTTCTAGGTAGTTCTATACACACACACACACACAGAGAGAGAGAGAGAGAGAGAGAGAGAGAGAGAGAGAGAGAGAGAGAGAGAGAGAGAGAGAGAGAGAGAGAGAGAGAGTGGAGCCCACCAGGAGATGAATATACATCTTGTTTCATGGATTCCTGATGAAGGTTGAACCCAGTGTGACACGCACTCCCCCCTCTCCGCCCCCGGCCCAGCCTGTGTGTGAGCAACTATCAAACCCCTTTGAAAATGAACCTCCTAGCGATGTTTCATTCCAGATGCAGTCAGTGGCTAGAGAAGGTTCCTGGTCCCAGTGTTATCCTGCCCGGGCCACAAGTAACTCCAGACAGGGACAGTTTGGGGGTAAGGGTGGGAATAGGGTACGAGAAGCAAGTTGAAGAGTGAGTAATTCTAGCCGAGGTTTGTCAAATTGGAGCTATACCTGGCCCCTTGGAACCTGCTCATTTTTCTAAAAAAACGTGGCGATGCCTTGGATGTAGGGTCTCTGGGATGAAAGGGTCCCCTTTCTTCATTCCCCATAAGGGCTGAGGAAAGGATGGATCCCTTTCAAATTCACCTCAGGCCCACGAAAAGCCAAGCCTGCAGTTCAGGCACTTCTGTCAGGGACAACTCTCAGAGGTGATTCTTCTATTTTTACACTAGACCCAGGATTAGGCATTTTTTGACATATCTGCTGGTTGATGGGTTAGGGGAAACTATCAGGGAGGAAACAAAGCAAAGAAGAATGAAATCATATTCCTTCTGCACACCATGAACTGGGGCAGGTTTGGATCATTGTTTCTGAGGTTGAATGGGGCTAGTCTCTTCTGTGACCCGAAGGCAGGGAGATGGGTTAGAAACACTTTTGAAGGCATCCTGAAGTTCAGGACTGTGGATGGAGGCAAGAGACATCAGTACTTGGGAGAGAGCTTTGGGAATGCCCTACAAGAAGCCCCAGAAAAGCACAGGGAATATTATGCCTGAGATCTTCAGAAAAGTATGTTTCTTTAGGAATTTATCACCAAAATGTGAATATTCATGACAGTTGAAATTTAGATGTAAGTCTCTAGATAAAAATAATATATAAAAACCATCATTTTAACAATTTATATTTTATTTTTATGTGTATGGGTATTTTGCCTACCTATATGTCTGTGAACCATCTGTGTGCCTGGTGCCCAAGGAGGCTGGACGTGGAAATCAGGTCCCCAGATGGTTGTGAGCCACCATGTGGGTGCTGAGATTCAAACCTGGATCCTCTAGAAGAGCGATCAGCACTCTTAACCTCTGAGCCACCTCTCCGGCCCCAAGTCATATTTTAATAATTCTCTTAATTCTGGTTACTTTGAGTCCATGTTGTTGGGGAATGGCTAAATTGGTTATTGTTCTGTTTCTGGTTTTTGCTATGGAACTCAATTTCTGTTCTATACCGGAATGGTCAGAGGTTACTTTAAAAAAAAACAAAACGCAAGTGTCCAGTGGAACCTGGGAACGGGCATTTTAAAACTACTTGAGTACTCTTAGACATCAGTTGGGATCAGAAACTCTTGAGCAAGTGTGTTCTTATTGCTAATGATAAGATGCCATGAGTACTTATAAAGGTCAAGGTAACTTATAAAATCAAAGTGTTTAATTGGGCTTACAGTTCCAGAGGGTCAAAGTCTGTGATGGTAGATGAAGGAATGGTACAGGTGCCCGGAGTAGCAGTGGATCCACTTCAGGAGACAGATGACAAGCACTGAGTTTGGCATGGGCTTTTGAAATCTCAAAGTTCGGGGTTGGGGATTTAGCTCAGTGGTAGAGCCCTTGCCTAGCAAGCTCAAGGCCCTGGGTTCGGTCCCCAGCTCCGAGAAAAAAAGAAAAAAAAAAAAAAAGAAGAAATCTCAAAGTTCATTCCCGGTGTCACTCCTTCTCCAACAAAGCCACGCCTCCTGATCCTTCCTAAACATTTCCACCAACAAGGGACCAAGTATACAAACAGATGAGCTTACGGGGGCCATTCTCACTTAACCCACCACAGCAAGTACATGATTTGATTGGTTCCAGACTAACGAAACTAACAGGTTAGAGGCTGCCTGCTTGCCTGGTTTCCAATGAGTACTATCTGATCTCTACCTTTTGGAAGGGCTCGAAGATCAGACCGTCTCCCTCATCAACACTTCCAGTTGACAGAACCAGAATAGCATATGACCCCACTGGACCAATCAGATCCTCTCAAATAGGAGAATGAAATTGAAGCTCATCTCTTGCCCAGAACAAAGAGCTGACCAGAGTAGGGAGACAGGTTAATTTTTATTTTTTTATATCTTTGTTTGCTTTTCTGCTACTGGGAATTGAACTTAAGGCAAGGGCATGGCATTTGCTACTGAGCTCTCTCCCCAGCACCTCTCAACTGTCTATTTTGAGAACAGGTCTCATTAAGTTGTCTAGGCTGGTCTTGAACTTGCTGCACAGCTCAGGTTCATTATCAGCTTGCAGTTTTCTTTCCTTAGCTTCCCATGTGAATGGAATTATAGGTGTGCATCACCAGGAGCAGCAAGGCAAATTAATTCTTTTCTGAAGCCAGGGTCTTATGAGGAAGCTCTGGTTGCCCGAAACCTATATAGAGACCAGGCTGGCATTGAACTTACAGAGATCTTCCTGCCTCTGCTTCCTAACCACTGGCATATACACCATGTACAGCTACAAATTAATTCTGAAGACCCTCGAGCCTTTCTTGGAGTCTTTTAGGTATTCTGATTGGAGTTCCAAGAGCACCCACAAATCTTTATACCTATCCTCTGCCCGCAGTTTGGTCAGCTATAGCAGGCTTATGCTTCTTGTGACCAAAGTGACCTGTCATGTACCAAGATGACAACATAACCAAAGTTCACAGAAACAAACTATGCATTTACCTGGCATCTACACACACACACACACACACACACACACACACACACACACACACAAAATGTTGGACACTCAGGAATTCTGTAAATCTACAAGGTTCCAGCAGAAAATTCCTTGGAATCTCTGATATCCAGAGAACACTTGGAAAACCCTGAATTTTCTGTTCAAATAGGAACACCAGTGATTTCCTGGTGTGACTGCATGTGCTTCACCAGCATCCCGTGGAGGAGCTACAGGCTCCAGGATCAGGAAGCATCTCTAGAAACAGAGACATTTTCTAAAGAGCTGGGCAGGGTGGCTCAAGCCTCTTTTGACGGTACTCAGGAGACTAAGGTACAAAGAAGCCGTGAGGTTTTTTTTTTTTTTTTTAGATTTATTTATTTATTATATATAAGTACACTGTAGCTGTCTTCAGACACACCAGAAGAGGGCATCGGATCTCTTTACAGATGGTTGTGAGCCACCATGTGGTTGCTGGGAATTGAACTCATGACCTCTGGAAGAGCAGTCGGGTGCTCTTAACCGCTGAGCCATCTCTCCAGCCCCCAGAAGCCGTGAGTTTAAGGTTGAATGGGCCACATAGCAAATTTCAAGCCAGCCTGGCTTACAAAATGAGAATTTGCCTCAATTCCAACCTATGTATGTATGTATCTTTCTGTTTATTTATGTATCCATCTATGTATGTGTAGGTATGTATGTATCTGTCTGTCTGCCTGTCTATCTATCTATCTATCTATCTATCTATCTATCTATCTATCTATCTATCTATCTATGTGACCATTTATCCATCTGATTTAAAACTTTTCTCTCTGAAGTGTGTGTGTGTGTGTGTGTGTGTGTGTGTGTGTGTGCACACGCGCGCATTTGAGATTACAGGATTATTGGGCTAAAATTGGCTTTGTTGTTTTGCTTTGAAGATAAGCTCTTGCCAATCGACCCTGCTCTACCTTGATGTAGTCCAGTACAGCCTCAAACACATGGATCTTCCTGCTTGAGTTTGTTGCATGCTGAGATGATGTCGCCAAACTTGGGTCTAAATTAAAGTGTTTTTTTTTTTTTAATTATGCCTTCATTAGGCAGAGGCAGATGCAGACTTGAGCATGAGACTGACCTGATACACACAGTGGGTTCCAGGCCAGTCAAGACTACATAGCAAAAACCCTGTCTCAAAACAAAAACAACAAGAAACAAAAACAAAAACAGATACTATTGTTCTGAATTTCTTTCTAGGAGGGAAGTAGTGTTCTCATCCTATTATCCCATCTGGCAGATGGATTTTGGAAGGCATTTTGTGTGGCAAACCAATAAAGCCTACTTTTTTCCCCTTTCCTTATTTTGGTTTCTCAAGACAGGATTTCCCTGTGTGGCTCTGGATGCCCCATGTAGACCAGGCTGGCCTCTCTGAGATCTGCCTGTCTCTTTCTCCTGAGTGCTGGGATTAAAGGTGTGGGCCACCATAGCCCAGATAAAAGCCTACTTTTATTGTGGACAAAAAAAGCAACAAGACAAAACAAACAACAACTACAACAACAAAACCAGAACCAGAAAAGCTCAATCATTCTGAAGTATGTCAGACATAAATTCGAGCCAAATGGGCCTTGCCAGCCTGACTTTTTGAGCAGGCTTTTTTAATCAGATTATTTGCCTTCTGAGCTCTAGATAATGCAAGCAAAAAGTGTGTGTGTGTGTGTGTGTGTGTGTGTGTGTGTGTGTGTGCATGCGTGAGAGAGAGGGGGGCAGCAAAAGTACCTTTTATTTTAGAAACAAAAATATGATTTCTGACCCAACAATAGCCGGATCCCTGTGAATGAAGGGTTTGCTTATTTTCCTGTTTTAACAACCCAAGTCCAAGCCTGATTGTCAGTAGGTCATGAGCAGCCCAAGGAGCGTGTTGGAAACAACGGCCTGAGCCCTGAGAACCTGCGCCCATGATCTTCGTGCCAGAAGTTTGGCTTGTGTTTAGCAGTAGCAGTAGCGATGGGGTCAGGAGTTGAGGGAGAGGGCAATTGCAGAAGCAGCAGCCATAGCTGCTATGGCGACAGAGACAGGAGAGTGGCGAGATCACATGTAGCTTTCTTTGTACAGTCACCAGCCCAGGAGTGAAAGTATATACTTGGTGTGGAAGGCATAATTAATGGAGTTTGTAAACCCTAGTTCAGAGAGCCTAAGTAGCTTTTCTGGGGGGTCAAGGGAATGCATGATTGACCCATAACACTTGCAAGGCGTTGCATAAACCCAGGGCAAAAACTCTGTCTGGTTTGCCTGGCTTTGGTCCTAGAAGCAGTATAGGACAGCTGTCCAGATACAATCCTGATTCCTGCAGGTTTTCAAGCCATCCTTCCCATCAGTGTCCCCCCACCCCCACCCCTGGTCTCCAGCAGAGGGAGGTAGCTGTTAAAAGGGGCTGGAAGGCTCACCTCCACAGCAGGACAGCCACACACATTTCTCATTGTGTCCTGAGAATGGGATCCTGGCTCTTTTTATTAGATTATTAAAAGATTATTTATTTTATTAGATTATTTATGGATTAATTATCAGTTATTGATAGTTATTGCCTATTGAATGGCCCAAGTGGTATGGCTAAGGAGCTATTCTTGGTCAGGAAATAGAATTGGTGGTTCATCCACAGGATGGATTATTAAACAGTCATTGCATCCCCCCCCAACAAGATCGAGAAATCCTTATAGACAGCATTTAAGACAAGCAGAACACAAAACTGAAAGTTCTCACTTGGGAGGCGGAGGCAGGAGGAGGCCAGCTGGGGCTACATATATACCAAGATCCTGTAACTTCTGTGAAAGTTACAGTCTGCTAATTTGGGAATTGGACTTAATTTTTACCACAGCATATGAATAAACTGAAAGAGAAGTGTCACAAAGATGTTAGCTGTGTCACCTCCATTGGAGGATGTCTGGGATTGAGGCAAGTGTAGAGTGTGTGTGTGTGTGTGTGTGTGTGTGTGTGTGTGTGTGTGTGTGAGAGAGAGAGAGAGAGAGAGAGAGAGAGAGAGAGAGAGAGAGAGAGAGAGCCCATCTTAATACTTTACTTTCCCGGATTTTCAATCAGAGTTATTTTTGTAACTAGAGGGAAAAGTGAAAATCTGCAGGCTCCTCCTGGAGGCACACAGGTGTGATCACTGATTTTACCGCAGCCTGGATTTCAGTCGGCGGAACATTCTTCGCCTCACTGCCAAAGTCTTCCCACAGCTAGGACTAGTCATCTGAAATTGGTCTGTCAGCAAACCCGGAGGAGGGCCCTCTCTGTCGCTGCAGCGCTGCCCATTTGTTGGGGAGGGGAGGGCTTTGGGGGGGGGGGGGAGAAACGCAATGCATTGCAAAAATGAGAAGGCACCTAGAGCCGGGCAAGGTCCAGTGGTGTTGAGTATGCTAGAGGCAGGCTTTTTGGGGATCTGGATGATGCCTGAGCTTCCTCAGATTGATGTTCCGGTGGAGCACACAGCCTGGAGTTCTCTCTGGAGACCCTTGAGCCCTTCAGTGGCCTGCAGCTAAGAGTCTGGCTGGCGCTGTCCCGTTCTCATCCCAAACTTGCCCTGGGGAAGATAGATTGTCCCGAGGTCCCCGTGGAAACCGCAGTGCCGCAGAGTTGCCAGTGCAGAGCTTCGGTTGACTTCGAAGCTCCTAGTCTGACCACCTAGAGTCAGATATATAAGCTAATATAGGTGACACATATGGTGGTAGAAGGTGAGACATTCACTTTGGGGATGGAGTAGGGGCGCCTATTTCTGCACTCTTTTATGGCTGCCTCCTCCCGAGTGGCAAAGGAGGTGGCCAGCAGAGGGCAGCCTGTAGTCCGTGAAGCTAAGACAACTTTGCCTAGCCTCGGGCTGGGTTCCAACGACCCGACCCTGCAGAGTAGAGGTGGCCTTGGAGCTCCCAGAGCAGCGACCTTTGTCGAAGGAGCCAGACGCTGAGGCCCAAGGGCACCCCGCGAGATGTGGTTAAACTACAGTCCTCGGACAACCTCACTCTGCGACAATGAGGGTTTGAAGAGAAGGGCACGGGGCGGGGTGGGGGTGGGGGACTAATTGCCTGGGGAAGGAAAGTGAAGGTTCTGTATCCAAGAAATGTATGCTCCACCCCATCCCGCGATAGAGTCCAAGTGTGTAGACATCATATATTAGTTTAGTGAACTCTAGGAAAAACTTGGCAAGGGAGGTCAGAGGCTAATAGTGGGATGGTCCCAACGTGGAGACACGGGGCTATCAGTAACCAGGTGATCCGCTCTGGGAGCAGAAGGACCTAGGGTTAGGATTCTTACTAGAGAGTCTAGCCTTTCCCTGGCCATGTTCTGGGTGTTGAGCTGAAAGAACTCACTACTCTGTGTTAGTCTCCTAGTAATCACTGCTGTAAATTGGGCATGGTTGGCTCTGGGTCTTACGTTAGGGATTCCAGACAGCAGGAGCTAAATGAATTCAGGTTCCTTTGCCTCGACAGAGATATTAGGTTTGTCTTTGGGGGGAAACAATCTTTTCTCTGTGCCTGAGATGCTGCCTCAGAGAGCCAGGTGGGATTTGGGATCCGTTTGCATAAGGTCAGGCCACCACTTCAATGCACCAGGACGCACCTAGCAGCTTTCAGACCAGCCTAGAACTACTAGGTAACGAGCACTTGTGTCACCCAGATATGGAAGGGATCGTTGCAAAAGAATAAAAAAATAAGAAAATAAATCTGCTTAGTGTGTGGTTTGTCTCCAAGGGGAGACAAAAGGCCTACCTAGCTGGGGTCCCTTGAAAACACTAAATAGACCCGCTTTGGGGAGAGCTAAACAAACACACCAATGTTCAGCAGCCCGGGAGCTTTGACTAATTTCTGTCTCTCTCAGATTGGTTATGATGAGCCTTATTTGATTACCCTTGGCTCTTTTCCCTTCTGTAAAATTGGAAAGAAGCATTTCTCAGGGTTGCTGTGAAAATCGTGTTTGAAAACCGTGAAAGCCAAAGTGTAAGTCATTACTGCGACCGGTAAGAAGCCAGGCCTGTTTTTCTACCTGTGTATTTTGCCAGCTAGACAACAGGATAGAGGCTAGAATCATTCCTTTGCGTTCCTTTGCGTGCGGGGGCGCGCGCGCGCGCATGGGCATGGTTCCTACGTTAAATGCGCATGTTGGTCTCTTTGCAAGCACATTGACAAGGATGCTTGAACAAGGACACAGATCCAGGACATCCTTCCACAGTTCAGCACAGACACGCTGTACTTAGCAGGTCAACCCAAGGTCTATGTTTGGAGACAGGGTGTATACATTGTTCAGCTGATCTATTTCTACCTAGCTAGGTCAATGGCTCCGGGGAAGTAGGGTCTCCTGTGCTGCTCTGCCGCTCGCTCTGGGGTGCGGAAAAGCCCGGATCCGGGTCTCTAGGTCAGCGCGACTTGGCGCCACCCGGTTCCTTTATCTCTCATCTGCTGGCGGTGGGCAGCTCCAGTTTCATTGGGGACAGAGACCCCCGGGTTGCTTGATGGGAGCAGGGAACCAGAGGAGGTGGTAGAGGGAGGGTATCCTGGTCCTGCTCAGGTCTAACCATCCTGAGGATAAAATGTAATAAATGAGGATAAAATGTAATCAGGAGGATAAACGAGGATAAAATGTTCAGGGAAGATTGAATGGAGCCTTCACCCCACAAGTCTCCTTGGAGGAAGTAGAACTTGATAACTTGGGAGAATATGTGACTCCTGGGTCCTTTGGGGCTGAGGAGGCTCAGGGGACTGCAAGGTTTGCATGGACAACACTCTGCTTGGTAACTGTATTCCCACACCAGCCAGTTGCTTGACTCTCCTCCTCTGTTCCTACAAAGGGGTTCCGAGCAGCAGGGCACTCTAAGGTACCCGGAGGTTGCCAAGGCCACTGTCACAAATGTTATTCAAGCAGGCTTGAATTTTGCTGAGACCCAGCGATTAGTACCCTAGGCTCACAGTCCTTCTCTTGCCTTCTCTGTGGAGGGTTTGGGAGGACAGAAGACACTGGTCAGACTATTTGAAATTCAGCTGTGGGGGACAAAGAACGCCAAGCACACAGTTGTGGCAGCACAGACACCAGACGGAATCGGAATCGGTAGGGACAACCAAGCCTAGCAGTGGCTGCAAAGGCTAAACACTATTCCTCTTGTGAGGAGCAGGTCCGCAGGGAGCGCAGCTCTTCCCCCGTCCAAATCTCTAAATAGAAAATAAAAGTGCTGGTGAGAATGACCGGCAGAAAGCTCTCAGGGCAAAAGTGGCTTGGGAACACAGGCGGGCTGTGGCCCCTGTTCGGTAGATCCACGAGGTCAGCGGGTTGGAAACGTCAACTCTCCGTTCGGAGTTGAAAGGGCCATCGGGACGACCCGCTGCCACCTCCCCCGGGATTCCACAAGGCCCTGACCCGGCCTTTATCTCAGCACGGTCAGCAGTCGCGGGGGCTTCAGGAAAGAGGACAAAGGCCCGATGTCACCACAGGCGGGGGCCCGGTTTCCTGCTCACTCTAACAGCCTTTAGTGGTAGTTGGGCAAGATTAAAAAAAAAATATGTGCCGAATTTCCTTTTTTCTCTTTTAGAAGCAAACAACAAAAAAGAAAATGGCCAATGCCCCTTCCCCCTAGTCCACGGGGATGAACATTTCCTGGGACCCTGAACTTTTGTTTGCCTGCCTAAACAAGGTTTCTTGTACACAGATGAGAATCCAGGGAAAGGCGTTGCTTTGTTTGATGTGCTGGTTGTATTACCAAAGACAGTTAGTTAATCAGGCTGTGGTCTCAGATTGGTCTCCCTCCTTGAACTGCTCCTGCCCTGCTGCGGGATTTTGGCTCTGCAGGATTCCTTCCCTTGCCTTTCGGTGCAGCCTACCTTAGGCTCAGACCCGCCTGTCAAATCATTCGTTTTCTTATTTCCAAAATATGTGTAGGGTTAGCTGGAGAGTCTCCGCCCAAGATGAAGAGTCTGGGCTTAAACGGGTCCCTAGAGTCGGGGCACCTGTTTTTGTTTTGTTTTGTTTTGTTTTGTTTGTTTTCGTTTTGTTTCCCCAGAAGCTAGTCTCCCACTACCTCAGCTCCCTCTCCACAACCCAGCGTCTTCCATTGATTCCCAGTTTAGCCCGGATCCTGCGTTTGCCGACCCTAATCCCCTGCAGGATTTCCCTGATTTTCAACGAAGGCCCAGGCTAACACATGCCCCCTCCCAGTCCCCACCCTGCCCCAATCTCTCACACGAGGATGGCCACCTTCTGCTCTTCTAAAAAAAGGCAAAGAAAAATGCAAACATCCCTGAACCAGTGAGGAGGGAGACCTATGGTGGGAAAAAGTGTCTTTCTCAGAGAAAACTTCCATGGTCTGAGAAAATGGCCTTGGCTGAAGCGATAGGGAGATTTCGTGGGTAAATCCACAAGTGCATCATCCGTGTGTGCTCTCGGGGTCAAGTATTCAACGCCATGCGTCCCTCATTCCTGATGTCCAGGGTCTGGACAAGGCCGACACCATCAGCTGTGCCTGGACTGTAGTAGGTTCTGGCTTGTCTGGGTCCCTGCGGTGTTCAGTGGTGACTCAGCAATGACAGATGGTGGGACCCCCTGGAGTTATGACTACGTGTTGAACTCCTTTCTTCCCCCCTTCTTCCAAGAAGGGGAAGCACACTAACAATAAAACTAGGTATTTCGAACTGGAATATTTACCTATTGTACTCACTGGTAGATGGGTCATTCATTATCTCTGTTTTATAGAAGGGAAAACAGAAATCTGGAATCAGTGTTTTGCCAAGGTTAGAGTCAGTAAAGAAGGGCACTGGGCTCCCATGGTGGGTTCTTCCCTGAGGGTGCACAGGCTCTGATCTGTGTGTCATCCTGTGCGAGCCACCTCCCTGGGGTAACAGGGGCTCAGACAGCTTCGTTTCAAACCACAACCTGGGCCACCAATCACACTTCCTGCTGAACAGTCTGCCTAAACTCGCATCCAGGGCTGCTCTTTGTGACAGAGCCAAGTGGCAGGTGAGCTGCTCAGGTCTCCTCTGAGGATTTCTGAGGCTGGTGACCTGTGGCTGGCAACTTCTTTGGTCAGACCTTCAAGCACTCAGTTGCGCAAGTTAGGTTCCTGAGACCCAGGCACTCCTTTGGGACAGCCTGGAACCCACTCTGTTCAGAAAGTGCACAGTCACTGGCTTCCTTGGTTTGAAGACCTGTCCATGCTTTGCCCCTCATCCCTATCAGAGAGGGGGGGTATGTTGTGGCTCCTGATTTCAACCCTTCCCACCGGTCTCATGGGCTAAGGAGCAGGGGCTGTGACAGACAAAAGGTCATTGTTAAGTACTATTTAAATAAAGTGGAGACACTGGGAATTTTGAGCTTGACCAAACCTTCCAGGCTTTGGGAACCCTTTCTGGGTGGCAAGAATTTGAGTCAGCAGTTGGAAAACTGCTAGCTGACCTTCACTAAGGTTCGCCCCCAACCCCCGCCAGCCACCCCCAAGTCCATCAGAAGATGGCTTACCAGGCTTTATGAAGCCTGGATTTGCCCCCAGTTTTTACCTACCAGCAGGGGGCTCTCTCTACATGGCTAATTTTTCAGTCTTGGCTTGCAAAAGACAATGGGAAGGCGGAATACAATCCCCCAGTATATCTCCTGCATTGGCAAAAAAATGTTTCCCCAGTCTTATTAGAGAATTGGACTTCCCTCCACCAGCCCACTTACTTTAAGTTTTTAGGGAATATGAAGGTCACTATAAGAATTCAAACATAGAGAAAATGTTGCATTCTGTCAGTATTTAGGGATCTTTTTATGCACAAACAACCCCCATGCTGCACACACCATCCAGTACCATGTTTCATAACTCATTATATTTGTATCAAACTCTACTTATGTTGCATTTATAGAACACACCACAAACATATACGCTCACCCACATGGGCTGCTAGCTATGCCAGCCAGACTGTGTATACTAAGGCATAATTGTTCTGCACCAGGAACTCTCTTGAATACTTTTCCTCTCACTTAGGGAATTATCTGAATCAGATTCTCTAACAAATTCAAAGTGCAAGGGGTTGGGGGGCAGAAAGGAGAGAAAGGAAATTTGAGACAAGGAAGGTCTGTTATTGTCCCCAACTAGGGAAAAGGACCAAATTTTAGCGCTTTGCAGAACCCCTTAGGGCTGGAATTAAAGACAGATGTCTTTCTGGAGGCATCCGTGGGGAAGTGACTCTCTTCTCTTACCTCCTCCAACCACTGTGTAGACTTAGGCAAGTCCCCCGTAATTCCTTCATCTAATTTTCCTTACTTGGCAAAAACCTTCTCAGCTGTAGATGCCTCTTGCTGCTTAGTTCTTGGGTGCAGAGAGGCATCCTCCAATGCAGGCCCTGTTTGGCTTCTCCATTTTACTGGAGTTGGGCAATAACCTGCCCACCAAGAGTCTGACCTCTGAAGTTGTCCTCCTGCTTTCTACTCTGGATAGCAGTTTGTTGGGGGTGCTGACAGCTAGTTCCAGAACAGGGAGCCTCTGTCAGATGAAGTGAAGGGTGCATATACTTGTTATCCTTCAGCGAGCCAGAAGTACATGCCCAGAGCACAACCGTGTAGATCAGCATGTATCATATCAGAGGTATGAATGCAACACATACTGGGTTCTGGTAAGCACTCCCTAATGTTAGTCATGTGGTTAGTACAATATCCTAAATATATGTCCTCCACCCTCTCTGCAGGTGAATGGCAGATACATAGCTTCTACCCTATCAGCATTAAATAGCAGACACTAGAAACACTTACACCAGGCACAGACTACACAACTATCCCTGCTTTTGAGGGATAGAAGCTACAGAAGCACCCTCGGGCCTGAGGGATTCTCCTGCTTTCCACTACAACTGAGATTCTCCTTTTAGCCTACTCCCAGTGGGTGGGCAAGTTTCCACCTTCTGGGAATCCACAGAACTCCTCTACCACCCTGTAGCCTCCTTTTGAGATCTTTGGAGGTGGGGAGGAAAGTGCATTCTGAGCCAGACAGGTTTACCTCAGTCTGGGCAACTCTAATCATCCTGACATTCCTAAGGTTAGACCTCCAGTTGGCTGAAATGAGGACCCATAGGTTGGTTCATTCCCTCAAGCTCTCAACGACTCCCAGCTCATTCCTCTGGACCGGTCTCTTATCCAGGTAGGGAGAAAGGCATGGTGAGGCATGGGATCTAACTCCTGTTGCCCCCAGCCACTTCTGGAGATCCAATATCCATCACCCCATTGGAAAACTGAAGGCCAGCCACCTCTAACCCACCAGAGAGATTTAATCTGCGACCGGGTCAAACACCCTTTGTATCTTCATGAAAGCATGGGTCTTAATTCGTTATTTGATGAGCTCACTAGAGAGGAAGCAAAAGCTCACCTCCGTAGCATATCCTGCACTAAGCCTCCCACAAAGCACCAAGTTTCCTACACTGAATAAGATAAATGAATGCCAATTGTTAAAAACAACGAGATGACAAGTCGCCTATTACACTGTAGAAAAGCTTGCAGCTTCCAGGGTGTTTCTGAAATCGGGATTGTATAATTAAAAAAAAAACAAATTGTTACATATTTTTGACAAAAAATAATTCTTAGAAATATGAGGATTGTCATGAAAACACAGCGTACACACCTAGTACAATTATGTAAGAGGCAAAATATAAACTTACACGAACGCAAAAATAGAACAAACCTTGTCTACAGTAGCCTCTAGCGAGGGCCGGGTATCTTTGCCGGTGTTAAACAGCCGCAACAGACGAGCGATGACACAGAAAAACAAACAATCTCCAGAAAAACAAAGCAGTAGCGACAGCCCAAAGCGCCTGCCACCCGGGTTGTCCTCAACTCTTGTTTGTGTCACTTTTTTTAAAGAACACAATTTTGCTTGAAAGGCACGATCTTTTAGCTAGCTAGCTGGCTAGCTGCTGAACTAAGGCGTAAAAGAAACAATGTAAGTCCGTGTTAAAAGAAAAAAAAAACAAAAAAAATTTATTTGGGAATTGACAAGGGACGCCCGCACACACATACAAACACAACAAAAGTGCTCTAGTTCTCTCTATAAAATTTGGTCCCCGAAAGACATTACTCAACCACCAGGTCACGGGATTTCGGGCCAGCGGGCTAGGGCCACAAGCCCGTGTGGGCCGGCGGCCGTGGCGAGTTTCACATTTCTCCTTCCGAAGGTGGAAGAAGCCAGACATTGGAAAAACAAAAATCAGGGATGGTAGTGTCATCCGGGCGGTATGTGCCAGCCGGGCAGTGATCTCTCCTGGCATCCGGGGCTAGAATCGGAAGATCCGGGGAAATTTGTTTTGAATTTAATTTTTAAATAGAGAGGAAAACTCCCAATTTGTCGTGGAAACCTTCTTTTAGCTAGTTATTTCCTCCCGCCTCTGAATACAGCCCAATGAAGTCACCTCAGGAATTCTTACACAAATCTCCCATCAGGGACGATGAAGAAAACTAAAACTTTTGATTTTGTTGTTTGATTTTTAGCAAACTCCAAGGCCATAACACTTCGCTGTTTTTTTTTCCTCCGATGAATGTTTTATTCTCTCCTTTTCCTTAAAAAGTATTTTAAAAAAATATCTTCAAAAGCCTCACCAATCTTTTATGTATATATATAAAGACCTGGTCTGGAGGTGCCCGAAGCGGTGCGCTGCGGAGCGGAGGCACCGCGGCCTCGCGAGGCGCGGGGGATGAGAACCCGGTTACAGGCCGCGAACCGAGACTGTCCCTGCTCCAGCCTGGGGCTCAACCCCCGCCCCGCCCAGTGGGCCCCTCTGCAAGCGGCTTCTGATCAGTTCCAGGAGGGATCGCAGAGCGACCGGACACGTTCTTTCCGTTCTCAGGCAGTGTGGGTCCCGCTACCCCAGCAGCCTAGCGCTTCTAACCGCAGACAGCACGGCAGTCGGGGTGGGGAGAAAAAAAACAATCGAGCTTGAGTCCACCGACCTGGAAGAGAAGGCCAAGAGGTAAGCCGCGCCTCGGACACTTCGATTGCACCTCGGCCGGGGACTCACTCCCTGCGGTGACTCTGGGACTCCAGGAGGAGAGGAGGCCTGCGGAGGGGGCGGCCTCGGGCCAGCAGCGCGGGAAGGCAGGGGCCGCGGTGGGGAAGAGCACCGGAGGAACAGCAGAGGCGACAAAGCGGAGTCGCAGGAGCGGGGCAGACAGACCGTGGAGGCGCAGGCGGCTCGAGGGTTCTGCACCCAGAGGCTGTCCCGGATGCGCTCTGTCCCGCTGGCGGCTGCGGCTGCGACCCCGAGCTCGGCTCCTCCACCCCCGGGGGAACCGGGCCGGCGCGCGGTGGCATTCAGAGATCCAGGCGCGAGTGCAGCGCGCCCGTCTTGCTGTCGTGGTCCCAGTACGAGCAATGCATCATGGCGAGCTCGGGTTGCCGGGCGCAGGCGAACTGCAGGCCGGGCGCGCTCGTGGGCGCGGGTGCCGGGGGCGCGGCGGTGGCCGGGCTGGCGGGGCTGAGCTGACCCGGGGGAGGTGCGGCAGCCCCGTGGTGTGGCGGGGCTGGCGGGGGCGCGGCGGCCGCGTGCAGATGGTGTGCGTGAGGGTGCGGGTGGGGGTGCGGCGGCGGCGGCGGCGGGGGCGCGGCGGGAGGGCCTCCCAGGCCGTTGTAGGAGTTCACGACGCCCGGAGGCAGCGCCATGCTCTGCACGCGCGAGTACGGCCCGTAGGAGGCGGCGGGGCCCGCCAGCCCCTTGACCACCGCGGCTGCACCGGGGCTGCCCGGGCCGGCGGCTGCAGCGGCTGCAGCAGCGGCTGCCGCGGCCGCCGCCATCTGGCAGGAGGCGTAGGGCATGGGCGAGGGCGGCTGCGGCAGGGGCCAGGAGTTGTTGAGGAACCCCGATTGCAGGTACTTGGGTGGCGCCAGGTAGCCGTAGCCATCGGCCCCAGCGCCCGGCACGCCGCAACCTCCCGCCCCGCCTCCGCTCCCGAAGAGCCCCTTGCCGGGCTGGAAGTGAGCGGGCGGCGGCCGGAAGGGCCGCTTCATGCGGCGGCGGCGCCGGTAGTTGCCCTTCTCGAACATGTCCTCGCAGGCCGGGTCGAGCGTCCAGTAGTTGCCCTTGCGCTCGCCGCCGCCCTCGCGCGGCACCTTGATGAAGCACTCGTTGAGGCTGAGGTTGTGGCGGATGCTATTCTGCCAGCCCTTCTTGTTCTTCTCGTAGAACGGGAACTTAGCGATGATGTACTGGTAGATGCCGGACAGAGTGAGCCTCTTCTCGGCGCTCTCACGGATCGCCATGGCGATGAGCGCCACGTACGAGTACGGGGGCTTCTGCGCCGGGTCCGGCTTCTCTGGCGCTGTCCCGCCGCCCTTGCCGGGACTAGGCGGCGACGCCTCGGCCTCTTTGACTGCGCGCCCGCTCTCCGGGGACAGCAGGGTCCCTGCCGTGTCCTCGGGCTCCGGGTAGCTGGCCATCATGACAAAAGCCGGCTCTCCGCGGCCCGGCAGCCCCGGGGGCTGTGCTCTCCCGGAGCAAGTTTGCCTTGCAGGCGGGCGCAGGGGTGTGCGCTCGCCGCAGAGCCTCTAACTTGTGCAGGCTGCGGGGACCGGAGGCCTCGCGCGGCTCTCGCTCTCTTCTCTTTTCCCCCCGGGGAGCGGTCGGCGGGAGTGGAAGTCAGCCTCTGGCCATCGGGAGTCTGCCCAACAGCGAGGGGCTCCGGCCCCGCCGCCCCTCCCCGCCCAGGCCAGTCCCCGCCTCGGTGGGTTTTCTTGGCTGAGCTCTCCCCTCCCCCCACCGCCCGGTTTCCCGAGGCGCGACCCGCGTCTCTAGCGCAGCCGCCTCCTGGAGTCCCTAGTGCGCCAGGAGCCTCGCTCCGTTCTGATTCGTATGGGCTCCGCCGAGTTCCGCTTGCGTCAGGGGCCTTCGCCCCTATAGTGGGGCAGCCAGCGGCGCACGGGCGAGTTCATCTCTAAGTCTCATTTTTTTTTTAAACGGCCGGCAGAGCTTGGACCGGCCTTCCCCGGCCTCCCGAGCCTCCGGGGCCCCGCCGACAGCGGGGCTTAGGCTTAAAATCTGCGGGTGTTTGCTTTGCCGAAAGCCCTGGTTGGGGCTAGCTGCGCCCTGCCAGTGCCCGGGGAACGCTGACCCCGGCGAGGAGAGGTGATCCAAGTCTCTTGGCAGCTTTCAGGTGAAAGAAAACAACCCCTTTGCTCTGTGCTCCGGGCTGTGCTGGGACTAGACTCCTAGCTTTGAGGCTTAGGGAGGGGCGAGATGGTGAGGGGGCCGGACCGGGGTGGAGTGGCCGAACTTTGCGGCAGCTGGAGGTAAACCAGCTTAGAGCTCGTGTCATGGAAGGCAGAAGCCTTGGCCTGCTCTGTCCCTCGAGCTCTCTGGGCCCGATTGAGGCTGGGGAGAGGATCGCTTGGAGCAGGCACCCAAGAGTTCCGCTGGCACCGACGCTTCGCTCCTTTGGGCTGCGGTGGAGGTAGGGAGCCGCTTTCTCCTTGAAATTCGTCTTGCAATTCCACAATTTGAGGGTGTGTTTTAAAGATCTATTGGTGTCCCTTGTACTCTGGCTTGGACACAGACGACGATGTTGCTGAGGGGCTTTGGAGACTGTTACGTGCACAAGTGTAACGCGTGGAAGGCATGGGGCAAAATCTGTTCTTCAGATACAAGAAATACTGTGCAAGAGCAAGTGTGCTGTTCAGAAACGCGGGTACGCTTCTGTACAGGGTGTGAGGGTTGTATTTGCTTCTTTTTGCTCAGTGAAGTGTTTGAATCAAGCACCCGAGTAAATACGGTTCTTGGATATAATGCCTTCTTTTTTTTTTCTGTCTTTCTTTTTCCTTCCTACCCTTACAACAACCTTTAGCTGCCTTTTCCCCTTCCAGTGTAGGTAAGGAAGGAAGGACTCAAAGAAAAACAGCAGGCTGGACAGGTGCTTCCTCGCATTTCAGTCACGAATGGGCAGTAGTTTTAATCATCTTTCCCCGCGGTTTTACGATAATACCAGAAGTCTGGTGGAGATCCAGTTAAATCTTCGAGAATAGAAGACGGGCTTAGAGGAATTCCGTGCCAGCACAAAATCAGGTGAGCCCTTTCACTCAGCCTTAACACAAGTTTGCAGTCTTGGAAGTGTGAGAGAAGAGTGATCAGACAGTTGTGAAGGATAATGGTCTAAATGAATGATTGGCATGTCTAGGTGGCTACCCCAGTGCCTGTTTCTACCTCTTTCTCTCAGGCTGCTTGGACTTTAAGAGTTCTCCAGAATCCCACCAGTCCATATTGGCCAGTGGCTCCAGCATTCCAAAGACCATAGACCACTTATCTACAGTGTGTGTTCCCCACTCTGAGATGAAGGGAAAGGAGGACAGTGTGTGTGTGTGTGTGTGTGTGTGTGTGTGTGTGTGTGTGTAACCCAGCATCTCAAAGATGACTCCAGAGAAGTCAACAGGGCAAACCTGGCCTAACCACCAGGATGCCAGGGGGCTAGGCTTCTCTAAATTTCTCTGGGAGATAACCACTTCTAGCCCTTATTGAGAGCATCCCCCACTAGCCTCCGTGTCTTTCTAAGCTATCTCTCGCTTCCCTGAGTACACTCAGGATAAACAGCACTTCTTCAAAATTTGTCTGCTTTCTAAACAGGCCTACAGGTGTTTGTCTTCTTCCTCAACATCAGGCGTGTCCAGGCTATGGGTCTGGGGGCTGAGTTTGGTTGGTCTGGACAGGAGTAAAACAACTCACTTTGATCCGGACCAAAGAGGATGGAGGTTGGTCTCCCACTTCTTCATCTTTTTCCTCTTCTTCTTTTTTCTTTCTTTTGACCACCCAAGCTGACCCTGGGTCTCATTCCCCTCCCCCCCCCCCGCCCCCACAGCTCAATTTCCGCTGCAAGCGCCTCAGCAGCCAGGTGTGACAGCATTGTTGCATGTGTCATCGCTTCCCTGAATTCCTCTGTCGGCTCCCTTTTCAGTTCTTTAAGGAGCCCGAGGGGTGTGTGTGTGTGTGTGTGTGTGTGTGTGTGTGTGTGTGTGTTGGGAGTGGAGGTCAGAGTCTCTTTAGGATTTTTTTTTCTGAGTGGAATTAGGAGTCATGCGTTCCCGGGAACTGACTTCCTGCTGTTCTTTGCACCCCAATCCCAGGTGGAGAAAGGGTACTGTCTCTTATGAGGACAAAGCTGGGAAACAGAGCTGCAAGAGCCCAGAGGGATCGCCTTCCGGACCCCCTGCGTCTGACCCTAGTAAGCAGCCAGAGCAAAGAAGACTGGGGCATAGGTGCGTGCCTGTTGCGTGGTGCAGCAGGAGGTGGATGCTGCAGGCGCTTTAGGAAGCTGCTAGCTTTAGCCCGTTTCATTCCGGCAAGGCTGGGCACCATCCTCTTAGTGGCCTCCGGCCTGCGCCCACCTCCAGCGGCCTCGGTCTAGAACCGGGCGGAGCTCCATGTTTCTCTGGTCCGGGTTTTCAGGAGCTTTCAGCGCCTCCAGCAACTTGTACCTCTAGGGAAATGCCTGCCTTGCCAGGGAGCCTTGACCAGAGCAGCCCCTCAGCAAGCTGGTGTAGCCTCCGAAGTCTGGACCGCCACCGACGTGAGCAAGTCGCTGATCCCTAATGAAGATGCTTTTCTCCCGGGCTGAGCTTCCTAAAGCTGCCGCAGAAGCACCGCGGACCGCCTCGCGAGGCAGGCTGCTGGTTCCCCAGCACTGTTCAGGTCGGACGCTCAGCCACTCTGCTGGCTGACAGTACCTCAGATCCTTTCTTATCAGTCCCAGCCGGAGTTCCCACCAGAATCGAAGAACCAGGAGGCTGAAGCCCTCTTCCGTGCAAGCTGCCTCTGCAGCGCATTAGAAAGAGAAGAGCTTCAATGTGTGTGTGTGTGTGTGTGTGTGTGTGTGTGTGTGTGTGTGTGTGTGTGTACCTCCCTACCTTCGCACCTACAACACACACACACACACACACACAAAGTGACCCCCATCCACCACTCTTCCTCAACCCCAAACCCTCTCCACCCCTTTACTCCCCCAGCTCACCAGTTGCAAATACTAGTTCAGATTCTGAAAGTTTTAGTAGACGTGTGTTAAATTGCCTCTTGAATTCCAAGTCTCATCACAGACCAGCATGACCTCCCATTTCATGGCTTTCCATGTGAGGAAAAGCCTGCCAGACTGTGGGTTCAGAGTCCCAGTAGTGTTCTCAGGACATTTGCAGATTAGGTCAGGGCCCCTTTGTTTCTCAATACCACAAAGAAGACACCAGCCTGGGCATCTCTCTACAGTGTTTGTTCAGGGATGGTCACTTGTTCTAGACAGAGGTGATGGTTTGAGGATGCTGTACCTTGTCCTGGAAAATGCTCCCAGGAGAGGATTTGTGAACAGTGCGAGAGCAGGAAGTGGGCTTCTGGACAGGGTCTTGTGTGTGTGGGGGGGGGGGTGAGGGGGGCGCTGGCCAGCAGCCTTCCCCTCAGGACTACTTCCTATCAGGTCATATGCAAGGGTTTTACACTCTGAGCAGCCCATCCTTCCTTAGGTTCCTTTGTAAACTAATTGAGGCTTTGCTGGGCTCTGGGTTTGTGATTGGACATAATTACTGGCAGACCGTTGTGCTGGTACACGCCAGTACTCATATTCTGCATTTGGGGTCTTTGGCAGTGGATAACTGGGGATCCTGGTGTGCTCTGTTCCAGGTATCTTTTGGCTTCGGTGTTTTGCTTGGTGAAATGAAAGATCTGTAACTATCTGGATAGAAAGGCTGTATGGACATGGAAACACAAGTCCAGAAACATGCATCGTCTGTGTTAGCCCACAGAGGCACCTGGTGTAGAAAGAACGGGGCTTGTTGTTTTAGGACAAGGTTTGGAACTCTTTTGTAGACCAGGTTGGCCTTGACTGAGATCTGCCTGCCTCTTCGTGTTGAGCACCCTTATTAAAGGTGCCAGCAAACCGCACACCACAGTCTGTATGTAGCATTGACGGGCTGGAAGTCACTACAGTGGGGCAGGTGACAAAGGCCCTTGCTTAATTCTCAATTATATCAGCCTTGGAAATAAAGGGACCTTGTCTTGCTTCAGTGCTTACATTGACACCAGTTTTTGAAGAGCAATATAATTCACCTGAACCCCAGCCCCCAAATACAGAAGACTTGCAATACAAAGTCTCTTTCTCACTCTTCCTAAGTTACCCATCTCACAGGCAGCCAGAACCCTATATTTTATGCCTATCCAAGCGTGAACATTGGTTTTCTCCTGTACACTGCCACTTTTATAGTTACAAAGCACCCTAGAAATCCTTGTATATCAGTCCCTCCCACCCCCAGGGTCTCTCTCTCAGCTCAGGCTACCCTGGAGCCTGAGATACTCCTCCTTTAGGCTCTCAGATTTCAGGTGTGCATCGAGACGCCCCATCTCAATGTACTTTCTTTATAGAGCTGAGAGGAGTTGTGTCCATGCATCTTCACTGTCAACTTGCTTGAACCTGGAACCAAATAGGAAACACACTTGTGAGCATGTTTGCACATCCTAGGGACTGAACACGAAGAAGGGAGGAAGCGAGCCTGTTGTGGTTTGCCCTGAAGCTATCTGTATTTTGATGCTAATTCCACTGCCCCAAGGACTGCTGCCTAGTCAGTACTCAGGACTCAGGTGACTTCATCAGAACCACCTCCCCATTGAATTTGTAAAGTACAGGTGAGGGGCAGGTACAGGATAGAAGGAGGCCTGTCATTGGAGGAGAAGGAAGGATGGGCGGGAGAGACGTTTGAAGGAAGAGGAGGAGACTAGACAGAGACGTGAGACAGGAGAGAGGGGAGAAGCCACGGCAGGACAAGATGGCAGGTGATGTTAAGATTCTGCTCTGTGTATTTACAGGTTGTTATTAATGTTCTCAAGGGATGGATAGTACTGGGTTTTGTATGTTTAAGTGTGCAATTATATCTTACTAATTGGATCTAAGATTATTGTGTTGTGTGTTCTTTTTTTTTTTTAAGATTTATTTATTTCATGTATATGAGTACACTGTCACTGTCTTCAGACACACCAGAAGAGAACATTACAGATTGTTGTGAGCCACCATATGGTTGCTGGGAATTGAACTCAGGACCTCTGGAAGAGCAATCAGTGCTCTTAACCGCTGAGCCATCTCTCCAGCCCTTGTGTGTGTTTTTTTTTTTTGTGAGGGTTTGAGTGTAAGAAAGTGTGCTGCTAGGGGCTGGGGATTTAGCTCAGTGGTAGAGCGCTTACCTAGGAAGCGCAAGGCCCTGGGTTCGGTCCCCAGCTCCGAAAAAAAAGAACCAACAAAAAAAAAAAAAAAAAAAAAAAGAAAGTGTGTGGCTGGGATGTGTTTCCGCCAAGATATCTAGCAGATATCTTGGGCCCCGTGGTGCGGACCCAGTGGGGGTAAAAGACCAACCATATTTTTTTTTATTTTTATATTTATACAACAACACGAGCCCAGTTCCAGCATTTATCTCACTGCATCCTGATTGTACACAGGATGTGGCCATCTGCCTCATGCTTCTCACCACCATGCTCTCCCTACCATGAAGGACTTTACACCTTCAATCTGGGAGCCCAAATGGCTTTTGATATATATCATATACGTATCTGTATATGTATTTGTTTTCAGTTTTTATTTAGTGCGTGCCCACTCAGTGGTGTGCGTGTATCTCTCTCTCTCTCTCTCTCTGTTGTGCATGTGTTATGTGCCATATGTGTGAGGGTTCCAGTTAGAGTCCCAGGCAGTTGTGAACTTCCTGGTGCAGGTGCTGGGAACAGAACTTGGGTCCCCAGGAAGAACGATAAATTGTCTTACTCCCTGAGCCATCTCTCCAGCCTTTTTTTTTTGTCAGATACATTAGCACAACAGGAAAGTTAATTAACGCGGCTTCTAGGTTGTTTCCAAACTTTTGTTTACAAAAGCAATGCTTCAGTGTACAGTCTTGTATAGTTAGTTTTGTAGACATATCTGTATATTTGAAAGCAGCATTTTCTAGCAGTTGTGTCGAATGGTGTGCACATTTATAAGTTCGGCAAGTTATGCAAAGCTATCTCTCCAGAATGCACCAGTATAGATGCCCATCAACAGGGAATTAGATTCTAGTTTCTTCTAGATTT